>NC_044037.1:259138629-259231129 GCF_901765095.1 Microcaecilia unicolor
ATTCTGAATGGAAAAAGGTATATAGTGGGGTTCCCCAGGGTTCTGTTTAGGGACCGCTGTTTTTTAATATATAAACAATCTAGAATTTATTGATGACACAAAGTAATTCAAAGTTGTTAAAATGATGTACAGTTTATTGATGACATAAAGTTATTTAAAGTTGTTAAATCACAAGAGGATTCTGAAAAATTGCAAGAGGACCTTATGAGAGTGGAAGATTGGATATCCAAATGGCAAATGACATTTACTCCCCTGTTTACTAAGCTGTGCGGCAGTGCTGACACAGCTCATTCAAAGTGAATGGGCTGTGTTGGCATTAGCGCATGGTAGCCACTGATGTGGCTTAGTAAACGGGGGGGGGGGGGGGGGGGGAGGGGTAATTTGAGCAACTGCAAATTGATGCATGTAGGAAAGAGGATCCCAAACTATAACTACATGAATCAAAGTTCCACATAGGAGTCACCACTCAGGAAAAAGATCTAGGTGTCATCATTGATGATACATTGAAACCCTTTGCTCAGTGTGCAGCTGTATCTAGGAAAGCAAATAGAATGTTACGAGTTATTAGGAAAGGAATGGAAAAGAAAAATGATGATATAATAATACCTTTGTATCCCTTCATGGTGTGGCTGCACTTTGAAAACTGTGTAGAATTCTGGTCACAACATCTCAAAAAAGATATAGCAGAATTAGAAAAGATACAGAGAAGGGCAACAAAAATGATAAGGGGTATGGGAAAACTTCCCTATGAGGAAAGGCTAAAGAGGCTAGGGCTCTTGTTATGATTCTACTGACCAGGGGCGTATCTGGACTCGGGCGGTAGGGGGGCCAGAGCCAGAGGGAGGGGGCACATTTTAGCCCCCCCCCCCGGCGCCACCGATCCCCCCCCGCCATTTCCGGACCCCCCCCTCGCCACCAATGACACCCTCCCCCGCTGCTGTCACTTACCTTTGCTGGCGGGGGACCCTAACCCCCCGCCAGCCGAGGTCCTCTCTTCCATGCAGGCTGCGCCGCTGCAAGTTGCAATGCTTCCTGTTCTTCTGAGTCTGACGTCCTGCACGTACAACGCGCAGGACGTCAGACAGAATTCCAAATTCTGAGTCTGACGTTCTGCACGTTGTACGTGCAGGACGTCAGACTCAGAAGAACAGGAAGCGTTGCAACTTGCATCCTGCACGGAAGAAAGGACTTCGGCTGGCGGGGGCTTGGGGTCCCCCGCCAGCAAAGATCGGCGACGGGTTGGTGGCGGGCGGGCGGGAGGGAGGGGGAGGTGGATAGGGTCTGTAGTAGGGGGGTCCAGGGCGAAATCTGCGGGGGCCCAGGCCCCTGTGGCCCCACGCAGATACGCCCCTGCTACTGACACAGGCAGGGGAATAACTGGGACTCGCTTCTGATTGGCCTGTCAGGGATTCAGCTGACGTCTGAGACATCAGACCTTATTTAAACTTACCTCTTCCTACGCTCTAGCGTTATTTCTTTCTTCTGATCTCTGGTTTTCTTGCTTAGTCTGTGCTCATGGTACAGGGTGTATTCTTTGTAGTTAGCTTGCTCTTCTCTTTGTTTGTGGTCTCTGTGTGTGCTGGTTGTAACCAGCATTTCCTTGGTTGCTTCACCGCAGTGCAGCTGGGTCTGTTGTCTCTCCTCTGCCTCGCCTCTCCTTGCCTGACTGTAGTGTTGACTTGTCCGTGGTAAGCTTGTTCCTGCTTTGTTTAGTTTCATTCTAGCCTCCCTTAACCCTTTATGTGCAGTGCTTGGTATTTGTCTTTTGTGAACCCTGCCTCTTTTAGGCAGCCTTTCTCTGGTGTCTGCTTTAACCCTTTCTGTACTCTTGTGAGCCCCGTTTCTTTCCTGCCCTTATATTTAAAAAGCAGCCTTTCTCTGTAGTCTGCTTTTGCTTCATTGTTATTTGGTTCCTGTGGGCTTTGACCCTTTTCTTGTTTGTGTATTTGAAGGCAGTCCTTCCCTGTGTTCTGCTTTTACTCTTGGTGCCCTGTGTTTTTTATTTGGCTTTGGTGAGCTCTGTCCCCTTTTCCTGGTTTAGTTAGTTAGAAGCTGCCTTTTCTTTCTGTCTGCTTTTGCCCTTGGCCTGCTGTGTTTGTTTTGGCTCTGGTGGGTCCTGTCCCTCTTCTGCCTGGTGGATTCCAGCAGCCTCTTTTCTTCAGTCTGTCTTTTCCTGTTCGGCCATTCCTGTGGAGCTTCACTCCTTTAGGTTCCGCGAGTCTATAGTGTCCTGCTCTGACCCTGTCTTTCCCTTTTCGCCTGTGGGCACTGCCTTCCGCTACCTGGATTACTGTATTGCCTTTGTATTCTCTCCCTCTGGTTGTTGTCTGTATCTGCCAGTTTGGTCTGCTGTCCTTCCCTTTGTGTCTCTGCCTGGCGCTGTGTGCGCCGCCTGAGCCCCAGTCCCTTCTGGGACATCTCATTGTTCTTTTCCCTTCCCTAGTGTATGATTCAGTTAGGCCTGAACAAATTCCTGGTCAAAGAAAAGTTCAGGATGCTTTCCTTGGGCACCCTTCTGCCAATGATTCAGAAAAACGATTGGCTATGTTCCCTGGATTTAAAGGACGCATACACTCACATCCCGATACTGCCAGCTCACAGACAGTATCTCAGATTCCGCCTGGGCGCACGGCACTTTCAGTATTGTGTGCTGCCCTTTGGGCTCGCCTCTGCCCCACGAGTGTTTACAAAGTGCCTCGTGGTGGTAGCGGCCTACCTACGCAAGCTGGGAGTGCACGTGTTCCCATATCTCGACGATTGGCTGGTCAAGAACACCTCGGAGGCCGGAGCCCTCCGGTCCATGCAGTGCACTATTCAACTTCTGGAGCTGCTGGGGTTTGTGATAAATTACCCAAAGTCCCATCTCCAGCCAACTCAGTCTCTGGAATTCATAGGAGCGCTGCTGAATTCCCAGACGGCTCAGGCCTACCTTCCCGAAGCGAGGGCCACCAATCTCTTGGCCCTGGCTTCGCAGACCAGAGCGTCTCAGCAGATCACAGCTCGGCAGATGTTGAGACTTCTGGGTCATATGGCCTCCACAGTTCATGTGACTCCCATGGCTCGTCTTCACATGAGATCTGCTCAATGGACCCTAGCTTCCCAGTGGTTCCAAGCCACCGGGAATCTAGAGGATGTCATCCGCCTCTCCACCAGTTGCCGCACTTCACTGCTCTGGTGGACCATACGGACCAATTTGACCCTGGGACGTCCATTCCAAATTCCGCAGCCCACGAAAGTGCTGACGACGGATGCATCTCGCCTGGGGTGGGGAGCCCATGTCGATGGGCTTCACACCCAGGGTCTGTGGTCCCTCCAGGAAAAGGATCTGCAGATCAACCTCCTGGAGCTCCGAGCGATCTGGAACACACTGAAGGCTTTCAGAGATCGGCTGTCCTGCCAAATTATCCAAATTCGGACAGACAATCAGGTTGCAATGTATTACGTCAACAAGCAGGGGGGCACCGGATCTCGCCCCCTGTGTCAGGAAGCCGTCGGTATGTGGCGTTGGGCATGTCGGTTCGGCATGCTTCTCCAAGCCACGTACCTGGCAGGCGTAAACAACAGTCTGGCCGACAGACTGAGCAGAGTCATGCAACCGCACGAGTGGTCGCTCCATTCCAGAGTGGTACGCAAGATCTTCCGAGAGTGGGGCACCCCCTCGATGGATCTTTTCGCCTCTCAGACCAACCACAAGCTGCCTCTGTTCTGTTCCAGACTTCAGACACACGGCAGGCTAGCGTCAGATGCCTTTCTCCTTCATTGGGGGACTGGCCTCCTGTATGCTTATCCTCCCATACCTTTGGTGGGGAAGACCTTACTGAAGCTCAAGCAAGACCGCGGCACCATGATTCTGATAGCGCCCTTTTGGCCCCGTCAGATCTGGTTCCCTCTTCTTCTGGAGTTGTCCTCCGAAGAACCGTGGAGATTGGAGTGTTTTCCGACTCTCATTTCGCAGAACGACGGAGCGTTGCTGCACCCCAACCTTCAATCCCTGGCTCTCACGGCCTGGATGTTGAGGGCGTAGACTTCGCTGCGTTGGGTCTGTCTGAGGGTGTCTCCCGGGTCTTGCTTGCCTCTAGGAAGGATTCCACTAAAAAGAGTTACTTTTTCAAGTGGAGGAGGTTTGTCGTTTGGTGTGAGAGCAAGGCCCTAGAACCTCGTTCTTGCCCTGCACAGAACCTGCTTGAATACCTTCTGCACTTATCAGAGTCTGGCCTCAAGACCAACTCAGTAAGGAATCACCTTAGTGCGATTAGTGCTTACCATTATCGTGTGGAAGGTAAAGCCATCTCTGGAGAGCCTTTAGTCGTTCGATTCATGAGAGGCTTGCTTTTGTCAAAGCCCCCTATCAAGCCTCCTACTGTGTCATGGGATCTCAACGTCGTCCTCACCCAGCTGATGAAACCTCCTTTTGAGCCACTGAATACCTGCCATCTGAAGTACTTGACCTGGAAGGTCATTTTCTTGGTGGCAGTTACTTCAGCTCGTAGGGTCAGTGAGCTTCAAGCCCTAGTAGCTCATGCTCCATATACTAAATTTCATCACAACAGAGTAGTGCTCCGCACTCACCCAAAGTTTCTGCCGAAGGTGGTGTCGGAGTTCCATCTTAACCAGTCAATTGTCTTGCCAACATTCTTCCCCAGGCCGCATACCCGCCCTGCTGAACGTCAGTTGCACACATTGGACTGCAAGAGAGCATTGGCCTTCTACTTGGAGCGGACACAGCCCAACAGACAGTCCGCCCAATTGTTTATTTCTTTCGACCCTAACAGGCTAGGGGTCGCTGTCGGGAAACGCACCATCTCCAATTGGCTAGCAGATTGCATTTCCTTCACTTACGCCCAGGCTGGGCTGGCTCTTGAGGGTCATGTCACGGCTCATAGTGTCAGAGCCATGGCAGCGTCGGTGGCCCACTTGAAGTCAGCCACTATTGAAGAGATCTGCAAGGCTGCGACGTGGTCATCTGTCCACACATTCACATCTCATTACTGCCTCCAGCAGGATACCCGACGCGACAGTCGGTTCGGGCAGTCGGTGTTGCAGAATCTGTTTGGGGTGTAAATCCAACTCCACCCTCCAGGACCCGAATTTATTCTGGTCAGGCTGCACTCTCAGTTAGTTGTTCTTCGTAGGTCAATTTCTGTTGTACCCTCGCCGTTGCGAGGTTCAATTGACCTGGGTTATTGTTTTGAGTGAGCCTGAGAGCTAGGGATACCCCAGTCGTGAGAACAAGCAGCCTGCTTGTCCTCAGAGAAAGGGTATGATACATACCTGTAGCAGTTGTTCTCCGAGGACAGCAGGCTGATTGTTCTCACCTACCCTCCCTCCTCCCCTTTGGAGTTGTGTGTTTCATATTTTATTGCTTGTCATTCAACTGGCGGGAGCGGTCGCGCACGGGCGGGAAGGCGGCCGCGCATGCGCGGTGGGCGTGGCCTGCGTGCCGACCGTCCCGCGAAGCTTCTTCCGGTTGGTGGGGGCTGCCGCGGACGTCAACCCAGTCGTGAGAACAATCAGCCTGCTGTCCTCGGAGAACAACTGCTACAGGTATGTATCATACCCTTTCCAGTTCGGCCTTGCGGCCCATATGCTTGGACTCTGTATGAGTGGGTTCCCGATCGGCCTTGCGGCCTGCATGAGTGGTCTGTTTCCCTTTTCTGGTGGTGCTTGCTGATTTCCTTGAGTGTGAAGGGCTTTGTGGCCCATGTTACTGCATAGTGCCTGTATGGTCTACCCTAGGCTGCAGCCTAGGCACAAGGGCTCACGATCAGAATAACAGCTCTTCAGCTTGGAGAAGAGACGGCTAAGGGGAGATATGATAGAGGTTTATAAAACACTGAATGTAGTGGAATTGGGTAGACCTGAATCGCTTGTTTATTATTTCCAAAAATACAAGGACATCCAAAAATTAGGACATCTAACGTCGATAATAAAACAGGAAGAAATGTGCAAGGACATTTTATTTAGACCGGTTTCAGTCACTTCCAGAGTACAAAGAGATGCTCTGATTGAACAGCTGACCAGGGGAGGGATTAAGGCATGACCCCTCATGAATTTGCCAGGGGCTGCTGTCTCCCTACCTCTTTCCTGAAAGTGAAAGCAGAAGGGAATACTAGGCTGTATGACAGCATCAGGTAGTATGGACATTCTGATGAAAGCAGAAAGCAGGTCTGAGGAGTAGCCTAGTGATCAGTGCTGTGGACTGTAAACCTGGAGACCTAGGTTCAATTCCCACCTCAGCTCTCTTTTTTTTTTTCTCCTTTAAATTGTGAGGCCTCCAGAAACACACATATACCTACTATACCTAACTATTTGACACCTGCAAACCTGAAGGCTATGGAGATAGTATACAGTTAGGTACTGTAGGTATTTCTTTGTTCCTGGAGGCCCAGCATTTAAAATAAGAGTTTTTTAGGGGTATATGAACCTTGGTGGAGACAGGAAAGAAGTGGGAAACTACAGACCGGTAAGTCTCATGTCGGTGGTAGAAGTAATGTCAGGAAGTATTTTTTCATGGAGAGGGTGGTGGATATGTGGAATGCCCTCCCGCGGTAGGTGGTAGAGATGAAAATGGTAATGGAATTCAAACATGCATGGGATAAACACAAAGGAATCCTGTTTAGAAGGAATAGCTCTATGGAATCTTAGTGGACATTGGATTGAGACGCCAGTATTTGGAGAATAAAACCGGTGCAGGGCAGTTATCAGTTGATACAGTCTACCTAGATCAGTGTTCCCCGAGTCCAGTCCGGGAGTACCCCTTGCCAGTCAGGTTTTGCAGAATATCCACAATGAATATGCATGAACTTGATTTGCATATACTGCCTCCATTATATGCAAATCTCTTTCATGCATATTCATTGTGGATATCCTGAAAACCTGACTGGAAAGGGGTATTCCAGGACCCGACTTGGGAAGCAGTGATCTAGATTTTCAGAAAGTTTTCAACAAAATCCCTCATGGAGATACTCCTGAGAATTAAAAATTCATGGGATAGGATGCAGTGTTCTGTTGTGGATTGGTGATTAAAAGATAGAAAACAGAGAGTAGGGTTAGATTGCCAGTTCACTCAATGGAGGAAAATTAATAGCTTAGTGCCAGATGGATAAGTACTGGGACCAATGCTTTTTAACATATTTATAAATTATCTGGAAATGGGAACAATGAGTGAGATGATCAAATTTGCGATGAAATGAAACCTATTCCTACTGTTCCGGACTGTGAGAAATTGCTGGAGGACCTTAGGAGATTTGATGACTGGGCATCAAAATGGCAGGTGAAATTTAATGTGGACAAGTGCAAAGTGATGTACATTGAGAAGAATAATCCATAGCGTAGCAATATGATGCTGGGCTCCACATTAGAAGTCGCCACAAAGGAAAGGTGGAAAGGACTGTGAGCAACTGGTTGAAGAGGCAAGATATGCTGTTCTTTCACGAAAGCTTTCAAAAACTTGTCCATCATTGGTTAGAAATGTGTGACAAATGTATGTAGAAAAATAAATATACTTGATAAAAGGGCAAGTTTCAAGCATATTTGTTTTTTATTCATTACATTATCTTCATTTAACAAAAGTTATGGCAGTGGAAGCATTACTTTTCATTTAACCCTTGTATTTTAAAGAGAAACTTAATATTTATAAGGATGATAATTTACCTATGTCTATTATAAATATTATTAAATTCCTAAAAAGGCTCAGCAATGGAGTGGTTGTGAAGTAGTGCTAAATATTTTAATTGTGAGAATATTTGATATGACATACTTTTTGGAAAACTCTCAGTATAGTATTTCAACACAAGAAACTGTCCTCATCACCTCTCATGAGAAAGAAAAATGATAGTGATCAAAACTTATTTCAGTTAAAAAGATAATCTTGCTTTGTGGTAATAAAATATACATTTTTCCTGATGTTGCACATTCAACTCAAATACAAAGGAGAGCATTTTGGTCCTGAAGCCTGAAGGCTTACTTTAGGGACTACATTTTTCCAGAAATGATCTTGCACGTGCTTGATTTGTTATCAGGGAACACATGTTTTCATGGACCCTATCCAATTAGTGAAATTTACTGCTGAGCAAAAGGAGTGACTCTCCTTTGGGCTAAGTTTGGATTCTGTGGGGCAATTAGAATTGGCTGGTCACATTCTTTTCCTTTGTTTTCTTAAGCTTATATATGGTAAATGATGGTCCATTTTCCTTTTATGTTTTGAAATGTAAAATTTCAGAACTAGAAAAAAAAATTAGGATCCAACTACCCCAGGAATAAATGTTGGAATGTACGTGTATACTTGTTGCTTAAATGTTGGTGCTCACTTTATAGAATTATCCCCAAAGGGGCTGATTTAATAAATGGCACCGAATGTTAGTTACTGGAATGATCCACACTAAGCTAGTATTCTGTAAAGGGTGCTCTGTGCAGAAATGACCTTTACGGAATACTAGCGTAGCGTGCATTTAGGGCCTTATTCTATAAAGGTTATGCTCCTAAAATTTATGCTCTTAAATTTATGAGCATTATTTATGTTCCTAAATTACGAGCATACTCTGTGCTCCAAAATAGATTATGCTCGTAATTTAGGAGCATAAATTGTGCTCATAAATTAGGAGCATGAATTCTAGGAGTGTAAATTTAGGAGCATAACCTTTATTGAATAAGACTCTTACCCCTGGATTCTATATAGTACACCTAAAGATCGGCGCTGAAATCTGCACAGATTCTATAACATGCGTGTAATCTAACAAGCTTAACCAGCTAATGAGCACTAACACTTATAATGAGCAGTAATTGGTACTGATTAGAATTTAGGCACACAACTCGCTAAGCGTATTCTGTAATGAAGTGTGCAAAACTTCTAATGTGTGCAGGCAAAAAGGAGCTGGAAAATGGGTGTTTTGAGGGTGTTCCAAAATTTACACATCTTGGTGTAAATCTACACAAAGGGATTTACACCAAGTTTTTATTGGTGTAAATGGATGTGCTTAGATTTAGTCACTGAAATATGAACTAAGCATACTCTATAATTATCGGCACCTAAATCTAGGTACTGATTATAGGATACGCTTAGTAGGCGCTGATGTCAGCACTGATTTTTTAGGCGCCATGTATCAAGTTTCCTTCTTGTCGTCTAACGTTTTGCATGACCATTTAAGCCTGTCAAAGGCTACTGTAAATGCTGGCACCCAGCTTATGGCAGTTAGGTGCACTAATACAGGTATTCTATAACATTGTCCCTAATTTTGTGGAATGCCCCTGACCTGCCCATGTATCTCCCATGGCCACACCACCTTTGGAGTTGCATGCTATGAAATTTAGCCACACATAGGGCAGATCCATGAATAAGTTCTAATTACTGCCAATTAAGTGCATGCTAATGCCAGTAATTGATACTGCCTAACTGGCTAATTAGTTTACACATGGATTTCTGATCCTTGTCCAAAATTGAGCAACCAATACAAAATCCACTGGTAAATATTGCAGAGGTCTTTTACTCGAGTTACCTGCAGCAGGGCACATTTTATTCCTATAGGTCCTGCTGCAGCTAACTCGAGCAAAGCTTTAGTAAAAGACCCCCTGCGTATTAATTATGAATATAATCTACTCTATTAAACATTTCTCCTGTGAGATTTGTGTTAAATTATGAAAGTATGTTTATTCTGGTAAAAATGAAATAACAGTCACATATTAATATTGTTGGTGATCTTTATTCAATCCTACTTTTGACTTCTCTTTCTAATCATTTATCTGCCTTTGGATCTTGCCTAAGTCTCACATGCCATTATTTGGTGCACTTTTATGACAGTATATGATCAGAAATCATACTCATCATTTTCTGGCACAGGATTGTCCAACCTCAGCTCTCACCAGGTTGGGTTGTCAGGATTTCCCCAATGCATATGCATGAGATCTATTTCCATACAATGGAAGCAGTGCATGCAAATAGATCTTATGCATATTCATTGGGGAAATACTGAAACCCAACTGAATTGCAGCCCTCAAGGACCGAGGTTGGACAACCCTGGTCTAGAAGATGCATTGAGCCACCTTAACATGAGCAGTAGACACAATTCTATGGCATCTATGCACAGCATTTAGCAGTATCTGCTTTTGTTTTAGTTTGATGCCAATGTCTGTAGAGCATGATTCTACCCAAGAGCTGCCAAGAGCAGAGCCAATTTCTGCATTTTTAATAGGTTTTTCTTCAAAAAATATTGTGTGTGTTATTCTCCCAGTGACCAGTTGTTTGAATTGGTAAGGAGAAAAAAAAGCACACACACAGACAAGACTATCCTTACTACAACCTTTTTTGTTGGTGGTGTGTGTTTTCTTTCTTCATTAGACAACAGTGAATATTCACATGTGCTTCAACATAGGTTTCAATAACCTATAAAGTTAGAAACCCATAAGTTTGCAACTTACATTTTATTGAAAGTTGACATCTGGAAGACTCGCACATTGTAAACAGATATCAGCCTCTAATACAAAAGGAGTCATTTTTATAATATGTGATATCAACATAAAACTTGTTTTAACTTGCATGTTTATTTAAAACAACACAAATTCTGTGTGCTTTTCAATCATTTTTGCAGTAACATATAATATCTTCCACAGTCTTGTTGCGGATGTTGTTGTGTTCAACTCTAATTTCAACATGGAATCATTCCTTACATCAATCAGCAAATTCTTGAAGCTTATCCCTGACCACCGGCCTAAGGATCTGGACAAACTCATCCGGCCAAAGTGTCAAGTTCTGTACTTCCCAATCAGGTTTCCAAATGTGAACAGGTGAGTACATTGGATACTGTGCTGTATACCTTAGACTCCTTAGTCCTCCTCTTTTCCTGCAGAACACTTACAGTCTCAAAAATAACAATCTTTCCTAGTGCGTAGACTAAGTATATGTGGAGGGACATTCTTGATATGATGTCCAGAATCCAAATAGCAAATATACCCATTTTTGAAACAGCAAAACATTTGTCTGTGTTTTTTGTTTTTGTTTTTAATGGTCGCTAGATGTTTTTGTGCTCTGTGCATTAATCTTTTTGGTCCATTTTTGAAAAACAAAAAGTCCAAGTGAAAAATGTACAAAATCAATCCATTGGGATGTAGGAGTAGTCAGCATTCTTAGCAGACTGGCCACACGAACATCCCAGCAGAGCAGTGAGGCACCCTAGAGGGCACTAAAATGGACTTCACCTAAAAGCTCCCAGGTACACATCTCACTGTTGCTTCCTTATACTGTATAGTGAGTTCTCCAAAACCCACCAAAAACCTAGTGTACCCTACTGTACACCACTGCAATAGCCTTTATGGCTGCAGGTGTCGCTATATGTAGGTACAGTAGGTTTTTGGAGGGCTCACAGTTTCCAACACAAGTATAATAGAATGGATTATGGGCCTGGGTCCCCTTCTCCCTAGTGCACTGCATCGACCGCTAGGTGTTCCAGGGACCTGCTTGCTGCTCTAATAGTACTGGCTATAACATCTTTGGCTGTTATGGAGGCTTGTATGTACTGTTTCTTTTACATCTTTGGAGGGTGGGAGGAGGTCATTGACCAATCCCTCCAATGGGTATCTGGTGATTTAGGGGACTTTTTTGCGGCTAAAGTCATTATTAATCAACAAATTAGAGAACAGGGGAGGAAACACTCATAACACAACCACTTTCCTGTAATATAGTTATAGGCAAGATATATTGTTAATTTTTATCAGAACTTGTAAGCAAAGAGGGAGATGATAAAAATTTAAATACAGGAGGAAAAAGCCTCAGAGCACTACCTACTTTACAAGAAAGATAGGATTTACTGGGTAGTTACCTCACTGGCATAAAAATCCTCCTGTTGACCATACTGGCTTTATACAATGCAATAAACAATTGACTGGTAACCCAAAAGTTTTGGCAGATGACTGCTTCAGGGTAAAATAGGATCCAGATATTCTTTAGGTTCAACGCATTCATTTGTGTGAAGTGACATACAAACGAATGCTTGGAAGTTAAGTCACGGTTGAATTTTGGGTTACTAGTCAGTTGTTTATTGCATTGCATCGAGCCAGTATGGCCAACAGAAGGTTTTTTATGCCTGTAAATCCTATCTTTCTTTTAAAGAAGGTGAGGCTCTGAGGCTTTTTTCTCTTGAGTTGGAAGGAAGGAAAAAATGTTGGCCAATGGGAGCGAGAGGAGAATGCAGAGAGAGATAATGGAGTAGGGGTGGAGGGAAGGGAGAAAAATGCTGCACAACTGAAGGAAGGAAAGAGAGAAGGAGAGATGTTGGACTCAGCTGGAGAAAGGGAGGAAAGAAAGAGAGAGAATGGACCTGGGGGATGAGGGTAGAAGAAAGAAAGAAAGAGAGCTATATTGGACCCCAGGCAGGGGGGGGGGGGGTTCAGATGGGAAGGAAGAAAGAAAGGGGTGGAGGGGAGGGATGGGGAGTTGCTGGTCATGGAGGGAGAAAGGAAGGGAAGTGAAGGGGAGAGATGTTAGACCTGGGGGCTGAAGAGTGGGAGATATTTGTCATTTAATTATATGAATACTTGTGGTTAAAACCTTTAGTGAAAACGCAACCCTAATTGATAGTAGTGTAAATTCATCTAGGGTGCAAGGGTAGGAGAAGGGAAATGTCTTAGAAAAGAAATAAACTTTTAAGTCAAACCTTGAATCTCTTCAGAGAAGGTTCTGAATGGAGATAAAATGGAAGGGAGTTCCGTAGAGTGGGTGCTGCGACTTTGAAACTGGAAGATCTAGCGAAATGAGACTGAATTTGAAGGTGGGAGGGAACGACTAATAAATGTTGATGGGCAGAGTGGAGGAGGCTGCCTGGGACATTTGGCATCAGAAAACTATATAAGAAGGACGGTAAACCAGTGCAAATAATGTGGTGAACTAGAAATAGTATTTTCAATGGTATGTAGTAGGAAATGTGGAGCCAGTGCTCGTTTACAAGCAATGAAGAAATGGTATTGTACTTCTTAGCATCGAAAATAAGCTTTAAAGCAGTGTTTTGTACGATTTGAAGCTGCCTAAGTTGATATTGGGGCAGACCTTGCAAAATGGAGTTACAGTAGTCAAGACATCACTAGGGAATGAATGAATAACCATAGAGACTAGATATCAAAAAGAGAACGTTCTGCATGGAGCTGTACCCACAGTGTGTACAAGGAATTCTGGACCACCATAGAAATATGATCAGAGAAAGTGAAACCATTATCAAAGATGACACCGAGGATTGGGTATCCAAAGACAGAATTCATTCAGAAATCTCACTGGCAAAACAGTGGCATAATACCAATAAGTTCTCTCGGTTTTTTGGATGTATTAGGGTTTCTTCCCACATACCACAGATTGGACATCCCAGTTGGTACGGTGGGAAGGTCCCTCTCGCCTCCTAATGGATACAACAGATTAACTGTAGCAGCTGGACTCCTTTGACCTCCATTGCTTCATATAATTTCTCTATTTGCTTTTCCTTCAGACCTTCCCTTGGACTGTGAACCTCTCCATTACTGTCTCCTAATTAAGCCTACTGGCTATCTATTCAGAGATGCAGCTTCCTTACCTGCTCTCATGGCAACTTAAGCCCATCTGAGATTCCTTTTCTTTTACACATGAACATGTGTAGGGGTTTATGCATTTGTAAATGTAGCCGATTAATGTCTTTGGGAGCGTACTAAAATTCTGTGTATATTGATGTTGCATCGCAAAAATTAAATTTTAGGCACATTTATAGGTGGATTTCATTTGTTTTTACAGGCCTTATTATTCAGGTTTAAGATTGGTATACTCCCTCAATCCCCTCATCATCCCCAGTAGTCACACTTTCCTTTCGATCTCTATCAGCCTCAGCAGTCACACTCCCCACCTAGTGTGTTTCAACTCCCATCCTTTCCCCACTCAGGCTCTGTCACTTATTGTTCCCCTCAGCAGTCTCACTTTTTGTCAGTCTATCTCAAGTCTGTCTCTCTCTGTCATTTAAATGCAGCAAGGGCCTTTAATTCAATTATCTTGTCAGTGGTTTTATGCTGACGTCCCAAGGCACCAATCTACTTCCATTATTTCACCGATCTTCTGAGCTCCAGAGACAGACCATACAAAGAAAAAAAGTGATCTAAGACAAAAATAAAATGTGGATATTATTGATTCCACATCTTGGGTTTCTCTAGTGCAGTGTAGCTAAGAAAGAATGTTTTCCTAGGACTCTTGGGCCTGAGTGGTTGTGTGTCCTGAGGTTTAACACCTGTTTGTGGGTCAAAATTTCCCTCCTCCCACAGGCTCTCTAGAGAGACTGTCGGGCTCATTTTCAAAGCACTTAGAGGCTTATTTTCAAAGCACTTAGCCTCCCAAAGTTCCATAGAAACCTATGGAACTTAGCCTCCCAAAGTGCTTTGAAAATATGCCTCTTAGCCTCCCAAAGTTCCATAGAAACCTATGGAACTTAGCCTCCCAAAGTGCTTTGAAAATATGCCTCTATACCTACTTTCCACCTTTACTTCCCCAACCATTTCTCTGCCTTCTACATAAAATAAATAAATAAGAAAGCATGAGCAAAGATGGGAATGCATAGGTGTGGGATCACAGCCAGCACCCTCCTTCCAACATAGCAGTGTTAAATGCAGCAAGGAAAGCAAAGAAGTTCAACTATTACCATCCCTCTTTTCTGGAGTACATGGAACCCAATGTTCAAAATTATTTTAGGGGGGGGGGGGTTAATATTTTTATTGATTTTCAATACAAATGTAAACAAGAAACAATAATGAAGTAACAGTAAACAATGGTACAAAATTGGTAGGATAGTGCCATTGAAAATGCCTGGTTAGTGCCCAAGCCAAAACTGACTATTTTGGAGACTTCTGGGACCAGAGTCAGCACTTAACCAGTTGTGTGATATTCGGCATGTAACCAGTTAAAGACTACTGCATAAATAGCAGTCCTATCTTTATGTGGTTCTTCTTAACCGGCTATGAGTTAGCCAGCTCTCTGTAACCGGAAATTCAATGCTAGAGTCCGGACATGGCCCGTCATTGAATTTCCAGCTTTAATACCAGTGACGGTCAGCAATATGCTGATTGCCGCCAGCTGAATATCAGGCCCTTGGTAGTTAATTCAGTTGGTAAGCCCCTTTCTGCATCATTTGTCCACTAACGTTCGCATTGAGCCCTTGTTACCCATGTATTTCTCCTGCTGTAGCTTTCTGCATCGGTCCCTCTATGTTTGATAACCACTCCCTCCCTCTCTTCTACTTTTACCTCAGATTCAATCTTTGATTTATAGACTTTTCTGGCAATTAAAAGATGGGAAGGAAAGTTTTCACTATAAGGCTTAAGTGGAGATGATTTTCATCAGCAAATGGTTAGCCCTTAGCAATAGATTAATAAGGTCTTTTGCAGTTCATTGGGAAGCAAACATAGCACAGTATGGTCTCGATTACCTGACCTTCACTGATCCGATCATGCGGCATATCCGACAGACCCCCTGGGGACGTCACACGGCTTCTCTTTCTGTTTTCCGAACCCGGGACCCTATTTTTACCACTGTTGTGATCTGGGACCCTGCTTTTACTGCCTTTGTTTCTCCATTGTTTGAGGGTTACCATTGTTTTCCGTGTTATCCAACTTTTAATTTATCGGACAACAGGTCTATCCCGTTTAGGTTGGATAATCGAGACTTTAAGACACTTTATACTAGTTCAAATAGTTAAGCAACTCATCAGCACTAAGATGCAGACAGCAGTCCTGCAGTGAGATGGGGTTAAGTTTTTTGTGCCAAGTGCAACATGTATGATTATCTCCGAGTTGGTGGGAAGTTGTGTATGTGAATTCAGGGAAAGAGCTCTTGACTCTCAGAGAACATATTTGATTTCTAGAGGCTAGAGTATCAGACTTAGACGAGCCAAGGCAGACAGAAAGCTATATAGAAGAGACCTTCAGGGACATAGTAGAGAAGTCCCTCATCTATTCTGGCAGTGTTTGTGCTGCCTTGGAAGAGAAAGGTCACCTAGAAGGAGAGCATCACCCTCATGTAGAGGAACTGATCATTCAACTTGAATCACATGTTTACTCTTTCCAAGCAGTAATTTAAAAGAAACCGGAGAAAATATTTCTTGACTCAGCTTGTAAATAAACTCTGTAATTCATTGTTGGGGAATGTGGTAAAAACAGCAGGATTTTTAAAAGGTTTGGATAATTTTCTAAAGGAAAAGTCCATATGCCACTAGTAAGATGTACAGTGTCCCTCACACTGAGGATGACTAACCATGGAGGAATTAGATGGTCATTGTAGCTGCTGATTCAGTCATTACAAATGTAGGTAGCTGGGTGGCAGGTAAGCATTAGGAGCACTTAGTAATTTGCTTGATACGAGGTGGTGGCACTTTCACGTGTTGCTTAGGATTTTGCAGAGGGGCTGGCTTGATATATGTGAGTACAAGTGACATAGAAAAGTGAGGAAGGGAAATTTCTAGAAGCCAGATTTAGGCTTTTAGTTAGAAAATTTAAATTCAGAACTTTTACGGTAACATTCTTAGAAATATTCCTCCTTCCACTTGGAGGATCCAGTAGGAAGGCAGGCAGGCAGAACTATGGAATCTCAATATTTAGATGAGAGGATGGTGTAGGAAGGAGAGAATTTGGTTTTTTAGCAAATGGGCAACCTCTTGGGGAAGGAGGTGCCTATTTCAAAAGGATGGGCTTCACCTTAACCAAGGTCTGGCATTATACTTTAAAATGGAGAGAGAACAGCTTTTAAACTACAATGTTTAAATAAATAAATAAATAGAATTTGCTGGGATCAGTGGCGTAGCCACAGGTGGGCTTGGGTGGGCCAGGGCCCACCCATTTATGGCTCAGGCCCACCCAACAGTAGCACATGTTTAGTGGTAACTGGTGGGAATCCCACGCTCCGTCAGCTGAAGATTTCCCCCTGATGGTAACGAAAATGCTACTCTCCACAACACCGGCACCTGCGCATGCTCAGTTTTCAGTGCATGCCTGCTGTCATGGAAAAAAAGCGTTTTCCCACCAGCTGAGATAATTTTTTTTTTTTTTTTTTTGGGGGGGGGGGGGCACTTGGTGCCCACCCAATTCTTGCTTAGGCCCACCCAAAATCTGTTGTCTGGCTACGCCCCTGGCTGGGTTATCTCTCAACATGTGCAGTATCACATTGAAGAGCCCTTTTACTAAGCTATGGTACGTGCTACTCTGTGGGATGCGCTCAGATGTCCTGCAGTTACTGCCAAATCAGTGTATGCAAAAAAGAATCCTTTTTATTTTTGCTTGGAGGGGGTGGGAAGTGGGTGCTAACCAGTTAGTGCGGCTATATTACTGCATGCTAACTGGTTAGTGCAGGATTACCGCCTACAAAATAGGTTGTGGTAAGTTCTCACACTGTAATTTTTTTTTATCGCTATGCGCTAATGGCAACTTTAGCACATGTAACAAAAGAGAGGGAACAAAGTACAAACTAAAGTCCAAACAAAAAAAACAGCACCACGGGCCTTTAAAAATGGAACACAGTTCTTTAATGAATGAGCCTTGACAAAAAGACCCGACACGGGCCGTGTTTCGGTGACTAGCACCTGCGTCAGGGGTCACAGTGATGACGTGGAAAACTTGGGGAATAACTCGAATATATTCCTCTACAATATATTATTCCTTACCCCACGTCTCATGTAGTAAAAGCTACAAAGCACCAAGGCACTTTCACTTTCTGATACAGAAAGTGAAAGTGCCTTGGTGCTTTGTAGCTTTTACTACATGAGACGTGGGGTAAGGAATAATATATTGTAGAGGAATATATTCGAGTTATTCCCCAAGTTTTCCACGTCATCACTGTGACCCCTGACGCAGGTGCTAGGCACCGAAACACGGCCCGTGTCGGGTCTTTTTGTCAAGGCTCATTCATTAAAGAACTGTGTTCCATTTTTAAAGGCCCGTGGTGCTGTTTTTTTTTGTTTGAACTTTAGCACATGGCCATTAGTACAAAAATTGGAAAGTAGGCCATTTTACAGCTGAGGTTAAAATGGCCTTAGCGTGCGGGGAAAATCCATGCAGTGGTGCACTAAAGCCACTTTGTAGCTCAGCTTCACAAAAGGACCCCTTTTTGTTTCTTGGTTTTAGGGTTCTTGGTGCCTAATATTGTAGAGATGCCTTTTTTTTCCTTTGTGAAATGTTTTGAGCCTATCTTTTCACTAAACTTTAGTTTTAGAAGCTATAACTGTGTCATTTTATTTATTTGCATTACCTGACCTTGGTAACTGAACCTGTATGTAGCCTTAATCAGATTATAAATGAGATGAATCTTTATGTGGAGTTCTGTGTACAATGTACTTTTTTTTTTATTACTATATCGAGTCGTACTCTTACAACACATTCCAATAAAACTTGCATTTTGTATTTACAGAGAAATTTCTCTTGAGGGTTAAGGTCTTGTAAAATATTCTTGTTCTACGGCACGAACAAATTATTGCACTCTGAGGAATTAAAAGTGACATGTACTGAAGAAAAGGATTTTTTTTCATTGAAATGCAGTATATATTGATAATAAAGCAGATTACAAGCATTTGATGAAATGTGAAGCTTGGATCTTTGTATATACCACTAAATCGCCACTAAGTTTATTTTGGCAAGAAGAATTTTATGTAATGTACATCAAGACCAATCATTATATCTATTAGTTTTGTAATATATTACATTATCTTGTTGGAAAATAGTTGAAGAAAATGTGAAGTAAATCTGTGCCTGGGAAGAGCACAGTGCAGTAACCAAGAATAGTAGAAAATAAAAGGTTTATTAGTTTTGTCACAGTCGTTTATCAATCAGTATTTTAAACATTGACAAGTTGTAATTTAATAATGAATGACCCTGTTGTCAGGAAGTTCTAATGACATATGATGCCAAGTGATTTATCACTGAGGGTCTCTACTGGGCTTCTTACCTTTCTCAATATCTCAGCTCATATTTTCCTAGTCTGGGATGTGAGAAGCCACAAAGGGCAAAAGCTATGGCAGGAAGCCTAACCACTCCTATGTGTGCTACTTTAACTCTTGAGTTGCAAAATTTTCTAAAGAGAAAAGATACTCCTTAGATCCCTTAAGCAGTGTAGCTTACAGCTGTTAATAAGAAACAGCATTTTATGTCCCTACTCTCGGCTCTCCAACATCTTTATTTCATATGATAAAAAAAAAATCTAAAATGTTCTATTTTTCAACTGCATGTAATTATTTTGTTCTTTCTGAATACAAATATATGATTGTCTCAAATTGTAGTTTAAGTAAAGTAGATTAGCTCACCTAAGGTGAAGAGGAGAGTGTAAGAAAAGGGAGATCTCAAAAAGTGAAAATTAAATGAAAAGTGATTATTTTGAACATAATATAATGAAAACGTGCAGTGAAAAGCAACTTGAAATGTAAAAAAAAAAAAAGACCTAAAATAATAGCCGTTCCCAAGAGCATTTGTTCATAAGTATGCTAACTGCTTATTATTCCGTAAGCATCACTGTGTGTGGGTCGGTAATATGTCCTGTTCATTCACTGTGCTACAGTGGAATGTTCAAAGTTGAAATGTGCATTTGGAATCTGTTTGTTTGCTGCAGATGATTTGACTAAGCTTTGATGCACAGTCACTTTCTGACATTTGTGCATTTCAGCAGTGAACAATGTAAACTCATTTTCCGTGCGCTTTGATTACTTGCACATAGCAGCGCCCATGGCATGTGACAGAAAAGAACACTCTATCCACTAATCAGATAGATATGCTTCAAGCGTATTTACACAAAATAATGAAAACAGCTGTTAGATACCTTTAAACTTGAGTGTGTTTTGTTATTAATCCACTAGCCCATACACATTACACTATAATTCTTCGCTCACTCAAGTTGCCTTTAATGACACAGTAATAAAACTGAAAGGGATGAAAGTAATGGAATTGTAGAATGTAATGCCTCAATTGTTCTACAGTGTCTTTCTTTTTTGCCAAAATAAACCACAATTAGGTCCATATGGTGTTTTGAAGTTTTCTAGCAATGACCCTAATAAAAAGTAATGAATTTCTGACAAAAGAAAGCATGGTGCTCTTTTAAGCAGATATCTTCTCAATAGATTTAGACATGATTGCAGGCTGATATGTCAGTAGGAGAAAGGTACTGTGTTCCCTTTTGCTGCTGCTTTCCTTTGTGGCTTACCAACCTAGGCATTAAAGATAGGACCTTGTCAAAAGCCATCAGATGTCATTAATTTGATTCTAGAGAATATTTTTTTTCAAAAATGTTTGGTTGAGAATGTGAAATTCCTCTTGCTGCTAGTAGTTGACTTATTATTGAGGGTATAGAAATGTTTGGACATTTTTAATCCTGTGTAAATCTGTTTTTTGTTTTATTATTTTATGGGGTAACTGAAACCTAGAAATCATGTTCAGTTAATCTTGTCGTCTTTCAATCTGGTCGGAGGGAGAGTGTTTGATAGACAGCATATTCTCATGGTATAGGAATTGCTGTAAGTAATATGCTGTAACTGAGCAGGAGACCTGACAACAGATTGGTCACTCTTTGAGGGTGTCCTGAAGAAAGGGAGACGGAGTCTGTAAGCATCACATTGATAGCTTGTCGGATGTCGGCCTGATGGCACAAGCAAAATATAGGTCCAGAAAAAAACTACAAAGAAAAATGTAGCATGATACCAGGGGATCATTCAGTCATCTAACCTAGTGGATCTTCAAATCAAGTATAAGTATTTGTTTCTTTCCTTAGATTTTGTGAGGTATAACTGTTTAATTATTATTTTAAATATATCTGCTTTAAAGTTTTTCTAAAAGGTAAAAATATTTCTTGGAGAACATTTGAAAGAAAAAAATCAATACAATTTTTAAACTCTTTGGGTTTTCAATTGGCAGTTTCAATGAAGTTACTTCATTGATGGTACATCTGGTTCTGTACATTTTTTTAGACTTGCTGTATAGGGCTATTTTAAAGGAGTAGATAAAACAAATTGTGATGTGCACAGGGCAAAAAGTTTGAGGTCATTTGAGATTTTCGATTTTTTTTTTTCAGTTTGTTTCACACATTCATTACAATTTTCTTTTTAATTGAAACACACATTGGAACTTTTTAACATCTGCTAATTGTCTTAGGCCATTATTTTAGAAGCTTCATTTGTGCTTTGGATGTCTGAAAGCCAGCATTTACACATTAATATCGCATGGACGTCCAAATCCCAATTTTATGAAGTCATATGGACGTCTAAAACTGCAGTATGTCCTTATGGCAAGAAGCATGGTCTGGGCATGTTTTGGGTGGGATTAGGGAAGGTCCACCTTATGGATGTCCAAATTTGACATCAGAAGGGGAAAGTACTTCTATGTTCAAAATGATGGAAGTTGTTATTTAGACCTGATACTTGGCATGTCCAGATTACAAAAGGTGTTCTGATTGAGCAGCTGTGCACTGAAGGGATTAAGGTAAATCATGTCCTTAATCCCCCAGTGGCTGCTATCCTTCTCCCTCCCCTGAATGTGAAACTAGCAGGGATACTGGACTCTTATGACAGCTTCAGGAACTGATGTTCATGGTGCAAAAAAACATGTTTTTTTATTAAATAGATATGCATAATCGTTAGTGCAGTGGGCTGAGAATCAGAGGACTAAGATTCAAATCCCACGTCTGCTTTTTGTGGAGTGAGATTTGAATCTGTGTCCCCTGGTTCTCAACCTGCTGCTCTAACCATTAGGCTATCCCTCTGCTCCACATGGATGTCTGTTTGGCTGTTTTATAATATCTGTGTTCTATGCTACCACAAAGATATCCATTTCCATTTGTTTTCTCTGTCCTTAATTTGGTCATTTCAGTTTTTAAATGGATATTCATGCTGGATGTCACAAGCACATGGACATCCATTTCTCATGTATTTTAGAACATACTGTATGTCAGCAGATCCTATTTTAAAATACATATGTGGCATACTAATTTGGACACCCATATTTTGAGTTGGACGTCCTTTCTAAAATGCTGTTCCACATGTGTTAGTAATTAGGTTATGCGTACTAAATCAATTTATTGTGCACAAATTTTTTTAAAGGCATACTAATAAACCAAATGCATGTTGTCCTTAAAAACCATGTAAAACACCTGTGGACTGTAAATTGTTTATTGTATTTTATATACTGCTCTATCTGGCGAACGGCAAGACCATAGCATATTGGACCACTGGGCATCCAAATGGCAGATGTTATTTATGGGGGAATTCATCAAGATGTGGTAAAATATCACTTTTTACCACACCTTGATTTACTGCCAGATTCAGCAGCCTGTGGGACCTCTGTACCGCAGCTTGCTGAATCCCGTTTTAAAAGAATAATGCTGCTTGAGAACCATCTCACAAGTGATGTTATTCCCTAGGCCCAATGCTCCTGGCTTATGGGCTATTCTTTTAGGAAGATATCCATAGCCTTTTAAAATTTTGCAATAAATTCCAGAGTTTTTGTATGCTGTTCATCTGCAGTGTTTCCAAATCTCAAGGGGATATGTCTGGGGCGTGTTAGTGGCGGGATTTGGGCATTCCTACTTGGACATTTCTCAGCCATAGGGATACATGACAGACCTTATTGACCTGCCAACCAGAAACACCACAAAATCTGCACGATCATACCTAAACCTCCACTACCCAAGCAGCAAAGGACTCAAATACAAATCCACCTAAGCGCACAACTATGGAAAGCATTACCAAAAGCAGTAAAAACTACGCCCAACCACCTAAATTTTCAGAAAGCACTAAAGACAGACCTGTTCAGAAGAGCATACCCCACCGACCCAACATAAAAATACCTGGACACTTGCGACACAATGTAACCAAAGACCGTAACGGACATTGCTGGACTCTTCCTCCCCCTTTCCCTCCCTAAGCTCCCCCCAATTGTACTTACTATACATGTACCTCATTCTACCACAGTATCACTTTGTATTCATTCATAATATGTATTTGTTCAGACCGGAATCGGCTAACACCATTAACGGTTATATGTAAGCCACATTGAGCCTGCAGAAAGGTGGAAAAATGTGGGACACAAATGTAACAAATAATAATAATGGAACAAAACAAAACCATCTAGGACTAAAACTAAGACGTTTTGAGGTAGACCTGTTTTACAGCAAATAAGGCACAAAAAGGTGCCCTAAATGACCAGATGACCACTGGAGGGGAATCAGGAATTACCTCCCCTTATTCCCCCAGTGGTCACTCACCTCCTTCCACCCCTCCCAAAATGTGATTAAAAACATTACTTACCAGCCTCAAATGTTATACTCAGGTCCATACCTCCCCCTATCTGTTACACTTGTGGTGGAAAAAGTGAGCTTTCGGAAACACACCCAAACCCTACTGTACCCACATATAGGTTCCCCTTTCACTCATAAAGGCTATTGTAGTGGTGTTCAGTTGGGGGTAGTAGGTTTTGGGGAGCTCAGCAGACAAGAGAAGGGAGCAACGGTGAGATTTGTACATGGGAGCATTTATTTGAAGTCCACTGCAATGCCCCCTAGGGTGCCCCATTGCTGTCCTGGAATGTATGGGTGGGCCAATCTGCTAAAAATGCTGGCACCTCATACATCCCAATGGCTTGATCTTCTACGTTTTTCACTTGGATGGTTTTTGTTTTGTTTTTTGAAAATGGTAAAAAAAAAACAAAAAACTTATAAAGCACAAAACTTTATTGGAAACAGTATTTTTGGAAAAAAAAAAAGATGTTTTCCTTATTTCAAAAAAGGCCTTCTTTCCTACTCAGATTTTGGACGTTTTGTGTAAAACATCCAAAGTCAGACTTAGACTTCATATTGAAAATGCTTATTGTCTCCTATCCCATAACTTTTTAATTTTCTCTGGAGTCTCTCATGAGGGACTTTGTCAAACGCTTTCTGAAAATCTAGATACACTACATCAACCGGCTCACTTTTATAGAATAGCGCATAGCACTGATCTTTTCTGCCACCCATGTTTGAGCGTGCCATTTATGGAATTCTCCCGTAAGGCTGTAATTCTATAACATAAGCACTTAAGATGTTTATGCACCAGTTACGCCTGAAAATTTATTTATTTATTTAAGTATTCATATACCGCCTAGACCTAAGCAGTTTACAGTTTCTTACAAGTACTGGCACTGTCCCAAATGGGCTCACAATCTAAGTAGTATATTGTACCTGAGACAATGGTGGACTAAGTGACTTGCCCAGGGTCACACGGAGCCTCAGAGGGAATTGAACCTGGTTCTCCAGGTTCTCAACCCACTGACGACCATTAGGCAACAGCTGGAATCAAACCCAGTTCCCCAGTCTGCAACCCGCAACACCATTCCACATATTCACATAACTGCCAAACTTCCACCTAAGCACTATCCTGTAAATGCACACTTAATTTACATATATTTGCAAGGGTGGTCAACACATGGGTGGCACTCACTTGTGTGCGTAACTTACATAACACTGTGGGTCCTATTTACTAAGACGTGCTAGCATTTTTAGCGAGCACTAATACTAGATACACCCATATATTCCTATGGGTGTCTCTAGTGTTAGCACGCGCTAAAAATGTTAGTCCACCTACAGCGAGGCTTAGTAAACAGGGCCCTGTAAGTTACACATGCATCTGTGGCATTTGGGTGCTAACACACCAGCTCCATGGCTGTCATAAGTGCTTGTACCTATCTTTTCTAGTATGTATACAGTGGTGGAAATAAGTATTTGATCCCTTGCTGATTTTGTAAGTTTGCCCACTGACAAAGACATGAGCAGCCCATAATTGAAGGGTAGGTTATTGGTAACAGTGAGAGATAGCACATCACAAATTAAATCCGGAAAATCACATTGTGGAAAGTATATGAATTTATTTGCATTCTGCAGAGGGAAATAAGTATTTGATCCCCCACCAACCAGTAAGAGATCTGGCCCCTACAGACCAGGTAGATGCTCCAAATCAACTCGTTACCTGCATGACAGACAGCTGTCGGCAATGGTCACCTGTATGAAAGACACCTGTCCACAGACTCAGTGAATCAGTCAGACTCTAACCTCTACAAAATGGCCAAGAGCAAGGAGCTGTCTAAGGATGTCAGGGACAAGATCATACACCTGCACAAGGCTGGAATGGGCTACAAAACCATCAGTAAGACGCTGGGCGAGAAGGAGACAACTGTTGGTGCCATAGTAAGAAAATGGAAGAAGTACAAAATGACTGTCAATCGACAAAGATCTGGGGCTCCACGCAAAATCTCACCTCGTGGGGTATCCTTGATCATGAGGAAGGTTAGAAATCAGCCTACAACTACAAGGGGGGAACTTGTCAATGATCTCAAGGCAGCTGGGACCACTGTCACCACGAAAACCATTGGTAACACATTACGACATAACGGATTGCAATCCTGCAGTGCCCGCAAGGTCCCCCTGCTCCGGAAGGCACATGTGACGGCCCGTCTGAAGTTTGCCAGTGAACACCTGGATGATGCCGAGAGTGATTGGGAGAAGGTGCTGTGGTCAGATGAGACAAAAATTGAGCTCTTTGGCATGAACTCAACTCGCCGTGTTTGGAGGAAGAGAAATGCTGCCTATGACCCAAAGAACACCGTCCCCACTGTCAAGCATGGAGGTGGAAATGTTATGTTTTGGGGGTGTTTCTCTGCTAAGGGCACAGGACTACTTCACCGCATCAATGGGACAATGGATGGGGCCATGTACCGTACAATTCTGAGTGACAACCTCCTTCCCTCCGCCAGGGCCTTAAAAATGGGTCGTGGCTGGGTCTTCCAGCACGACAATGACCCAAAACATACAGCCAAGGCAACAAAGGAGTGGCTCAGGAAGAAGCACATTAGGGTCATGGAGTGGCCTAGCCAGTCACCAGACCTTAATCCCATTGAAAACTTATGGAGGGAGCTGAAGCTGCGAGTTGCCAAGCGACAGCCCAGAACTCTTAATGATTTAGAGATGATCTGCAAAGAGGAGTGGACCAAAATTCCTCCTGACATGTGTGCAAACCTCATCATCAACTACAGAAGACGTCTGACCGCTGTGCTTGCCAACAAGGGTTTTGCCACCAAGTATTAGGTCTTGTTTGCCAGAGGGATTAAATACTTATTTCCCTCTGCAGAATGCAAATAAATTCATATACTTTCCACAATGTGATTTTCCGGATTTAATTTGTGATGTGCTATCTCTCACTGTTACCAATAACCTACCCTTCAATTATGGGCTGCTCATGTCTTTGTCAGTGGGCAAACTTACAAAATCAGCAAGGGATCAAATACTTATTTCCACCACTGTAAATGGCAGCACTCTAGCCATTTGCACATATAAGTGATCACTTAACTTGTTAGTGCCACTGAAAATGACCAGTTCGCACTTGAAACAAAACTGGCTATGGTGGGGGCATTATGGGAGTGAAGTCGACGCTTGTCTGAGATCACTGCAGCAATAGGATCACAGAACAGTCAGTCCTATCTTTATGCAGTGCCCCATAGCCGGTTAAGTGCTGAATATCACATGTAACTGGCTGTGGTGTAGTCAGCTCTTGAAACCCAGAAATTCAATACCAAAACCTGGACATGGCCCAGCATTAAATTTCTAGGGATAATGGTGGTGGCTGTCAGTAAAACACTGAGCTCCACTGGGTGAATATTGACCCCTGTGTTGATAAGGGACAGGGGTAATTCCTTTGATATACCACCTTTCTGTGGCATAACCAAGCAGTTTACATATTATATACAGGTACTGTCTCTGTTCCTGCTGGGCTCACAATCTAAATGTTTGTAGCTGATCAATAGAGTGTTAAATGACTTAGCCAGGGTTAGAAAGAGCTGCAGTTGAAGATGGAGGATTACATTAGATGTTGGTGGGAGCCATGTATTGTGATGAACATGCCCTAGATTTGGTCTTGGAGTCTTAAGACTTTAATGCAGCAGGCACATTTTAAATGTGTTTGCTTAATTGAGTTTCCTTCTCTATATAGTGATGGAGTTTAAATTTTAGTGGTCAAGAGAGTTAGTTGAATGAATGAAAGGCGAGGAGGTTAAATGTAGAGGGGTTGTAAAGGCTTATAGCTTATTTTGTGTTTTAGAAGGTTCAGGGTTGGAGGTGGTAGGTGCTTCAACTGAGGCTTCAGTAGATAAATGGTACAAGATTATGGGATAGGTATTAGAGGAGGTTGCTCTGTTCTGGGTTAGTAAGTGAAGTTTTAAGCATCAGAAACCTTGGTTTGATGAGGGGTCTGCAGAATGGTGACATGGCTTGTGAAAATTGGAATGCTGGTAGAGGACTTCTAAGAGGCTGAATTTTTGGAGAATTTAGAGGAAGAAACTGTTTTTAAAGTGGTGAGCTCTGTTAAGGGGGCTAGCAGTGAAGAGAATGGGTAGATCCTTGAGACCTCAGGGGGTATATATATATTAATTTTTTTTTTTTTTAAATGAATAAGATTGATGATTTGAGAAAGTGTACAGTGGTGAATGATTCATTTGGTATGAAGAAAGTATGGTAAGGGGAGAAGATGTTTTAACTATTTTTAATTTCAGTAGAGGAATTGAGAAGTGTTGAATGGGTTAAGATTTACTGCTTGTCAGTTTGATTCATGTCCTTTGTATTTGGTTAAGTTCTCATCAGATCTGTTGATAGGTTGGCTATGTAAAACTGTAACGGCATGATTTCACGGTAGCAAAATGCTTTAGGCTTGTGCATTGTTTAAAAAAGACTACTTTAGAAGCAGTTTGGAGGTGAGTTATTGCCCAGTGTACTACATTACATTTTTAGCAAAAGTGCATGAGAGAGTAGTGCTGAATCAGTGCAAGGTTTTATTTATTTATTTATTTATTTATTTTTGGTTTTGAGAGATCCAGGAGATTTGATTGATAGCATTCACTTAAGAGCTGGTCACAACATTAAGGCAATGATGGCTGTGATATCCGGATAAGGGAAAGTGGTATTACTAAACATGTCCAGTGCATTTGATCTGTTCCCTCATCAGCTATTACTGAGAAAGTATGTGGAAATGAGCTTGTCAGTTGTAGTTTCAAATCTGGTTGCTCCCTTCTTAAGTGAGAGGAGTAGTACAGTTCAGCTGATAAGTGCAGGGTTGACTTTCTATATTTCAAACTGCAGAAGGTTCATAAGCTGAGGCCTTCTGTACTTTAGAGTGTTGGTACAGGCATATGTGTTGCCTTTGTGGACTACTGTAATTGTCTGTATATGGGACCAACCAGAAAAGTGGTAGGTCTGCTACAGGTGGTCCAAAATATGGGGCCCTTGATCAAGGTGCAAGTACAATTTAAGTTTTTGACCTTGCTGTTTCTAGCTTTACAAAGATGTGGGCTGGTTTTCTTATTGAGGTGTTAGGTATCATCCAGGTACAGAAGAAGCACTTCTACAGATTCCACTTTTCAGGGTGATGAAGAAAGGCAGGTTTTGAGATGGTGCTTTCTTAGTTAGGGGCCTGAGTTGTGAAATGGGACACACTTGGCCAGTCAGGTTTTCAAGATATCCACAATGAATATGCATATGAGAGAGTCACATAGAATGGAGGTAATGCGTGCAAATTTATCTCATGCATATTCACTGTGAATATCCTGAAAAGCTGACTGGCTAAGTGTGTCCTGAGGACTAGGTTGAGAACCTCTGGTGTAGACCATACATTTTAGTTACTGCATGGGTCTTTACTATGTATTGTCACTGCTTAAGATAGCGTGGAGGCAGTATATGCATCTATGCTATCTGTAACGGCATATGCTGCTCAATATTTATTTATTTATTTTTAAAATTTATACGTGGCTTGCAGCATTAAGGTACTTTTCTCTTTGGTAATTGTATGGGAACCTGTTTGGAATGCTCCCTAACAGTACATAGTCTTTGCACTTACAGTACTTCACCGTAAGAGAAAAACGTTACCACACTTGAGTACAGGGTTGTCGAACCTCTGTCCTCGAGGGCTGCAATCCAGTTGGGTTTTCATAAATTCCCCAATGAATATGCATGAGGTCTATTTGCATGGACTCCATTGTATACAAATTGATCTCATGCATATTAATTGGGGAAATCATGAAAACCTGACCTGGTGAGGGCTGAAGTTGGACACCCCTGCTTTAGAAGAAAGGTTCCTGAGCCATAAGATTGGTTCTGTTAGACTCTGTTCTTCTTTTGGAGTCTTCTCTTTTATAGGAATATATGGGTGTCTCTACCATTAGCACACGCTAAAAAGTTAGCACGCCTACAGTGCCCTAAATCAGGGCCCTAAATCAGCTGAAGTCAAAAGAATCTATTATTCTGAATTGATAGGTAATGAAGTTATTAATACCTAATGTTTTTTTCAATAATTAATCTACTCAATGTCGACAAAATCACTATTTCCTCTCGTGAGTCCACTCCAGTAGCAAAACAGTTGTCTCTATATTTCCGAGAGAAGATTGCTAAAATTAGGATACAATTTAGTAATAACATCAATGAAGAACATTTAGCCATTAAATGTTGTGATCTGGATTGGTTAATCAAGAAATTCTCTAAATCTCACTCTCTCAACTGGATGTATATCCAACCACACTCATGAGGTGTCTTTCTCCTAAATGTAAATATATGATTTATGACTGGTTAACAAGTTCTCTGTCTGGTGGCCATTTTCCATCTTCATTGTGAAATATTATTCTTACCCTTCTACTAAAAAATAAACAAGAATCTCAGTCCAGTGTGAGTAATTATTGACGTGTGGCGTCCGCACCTTTCTTGAAATTAATGGAAGGTTTGGTCACCTTACGGTTAACTGAATATGTGGAGAAGTTTGATATTCTACACTGCTCTCGGTCTGTGATTTGTGCTAGATTTAGCACCAAAACCACTTTGTGTGCTTTACTATATGAGTTAAATATACTGTTGGCTGAAGGCAAAGTAGCACTCATTATGCAATTCGATCTTTCGAGCGCTTTTGATGTAGTAGACCATGAGCTATTAAAAATAATGTTTTGTAACATTGGTTTAATGGGTCACGTTTTGAATTGGTTTCAAGGCTTTCTCACAAAGAGATCTTATTTGATAAAAATGAATGTATCATATTCGGAGAGATGGATAGCGGGGTTCAGCAGGACTCACCATTTTCCCCTGTTCTATTCAATGCACTCATAGCCTCATTGGATTATGCATTGGAGGTTGCAGGTTTCCGTGTTTTTGTACATGTGGATGGTATCACAATTTTAATTCCAACTTGAGATAGTAGTCATACAATAAAATTTTGCAGAGAGAGTTGTATTTTTCAAATTACTAACTGAATGGCTGACACAATTGTGATAAGAGAAATTTTTTCTGGTAGGACAAAATCTAACTGCAACTCAGAATTGCTCTTTTGTAGTAAATAGTTTAATCTTACAAACTAGAATTCTCCTTGAAAATTCTGGTTATTACAATAGATCAGACTCTGTCTTAGGAACCTCAGGTGAATGGGATTATAAAGAGTTGTTTTTTTTTGTTTTTCTAATGCATAGTCTCTGACAAATAATGAAGTATTTTACACAGGAACATTTTAGACTGATAGTTCAGGCCTTGATTTTAACCAATCTGTTGTAATATAATCTACCTAGGAATTTGCTGCTAGATTCTATATAGTGCGCCTAGAGATCTGTGCCAAAATCCAGGCATATTCTATAACAAAGCGCGCAACTTAGTTGGCTTAACAAGCTAATTAGCATTGATAACAGCACTTAACAAGCAATAATGAACACTAATTGGCAATAATTAGAATTTACATCCACTTTCTAAGCGTATTCTGTAATGAACTGTGCCTAAATTCTAATGTGTAGTTCAAAACGGGCATGGCTTTGGGCAGGGAAATGGGTGTTCTGTGGGTGTTCCAAAATTTACACTCATAGTTATAGAATATGGCCCAGTACACATAAATCTATGCGCGGGGATTTATGCCATGTTTTCATTGGTGTAAATGGAGGTGTGTAATTTTAGGTGCTGGGGTATCAACTAAGTGTATTCTATATACCACACCTAAATCTAGGCACTGCTTATAGAATACGCTTAGGCAGAGATGTTTACCGCATGGATTTTTTAGGCACCTTATATAGAATTTGGCCCTTATTGCAGATACTACAGAAAATATAAAAATATGGCCATAAGGCTTATTTGTAACCTTAAGAAGTTTGTCAGGGTTTCTCATTTATACGTCCATTTAATTAGTTACCCTTAGAGGCAAGAATTATTTTTAAACTTTGCTGTTTTGTTTTTAAAATTGTTCAGAGGCTTGCTCCATTTTATATGTTCCCTCTAATCTCAATTCTGGGTTCAGGTCATGGCACAAGAAACTCAAACTATGTGTTCCATCTTATAAAGGATTTTGTTCAAAGAGGATTTTTTTCTAGTTTATTCCCTTACCAAGCTGCCTTCTTTTGAATGCCTTTCTGTTTATTTTTCACACTGCCCTCTTCTTGTATCCCTCTTCAGGTGAGTCCATTTTCTTCCCTTATTGTTTTAGTTCTTTTTCCTGCTTCTAAGGTTTATTTCTTTTCTGCTTCACTGGAATGTTTTTAGGCCTTGACTTGTGGTTGCGCTTTCTCTGGTGTTTTCCCCTTTTTGTGGCACCATCAAGTCATTTGATTTGGCTGTGGAGGTTTTTCCTTGCATGTCCACTCAAGTTCCCAGTGTCTTTAAGCGCTGTATCCAGTGCAATCGGACCATCTCTGGCAAGGACACCCTGGGGCCTGACCATAATTCTTCTGTGTCCTGTGTCTTCATATGGAGAAAAGGACCCAGTTGGCCAGAGAGGTTCAATGGGAGCAGATTTTTGGAACCTGGTCCGAATCCTCGACGCCGGATGTTGCATCAGGAGCATCAGTACATATGGCTGCTAGACCTGTTGACACTGGGAGCAGTTGTGCATCGAATGGGTCTCCACCTGCCTTGATGCTGACTGCTGTGCAGGGTCCCTGGGACCGGCCTGCTTCAGACCCGACACTGAGGAGACAGGCTGAGGGTGAGAGCCAAGAAGCATCGGCGTCGATCCCCCTCAATGCATATTGCCGGGATCTCTGGGGTACCAAGGGATTTGGCACCCGAGAAGCATTGGTGCCAAAAGGACCGCTCCTCCTCCATATAAGAGGTGCCTGTGTGGAGGTCTCCAAGGAGCCAGGACCAGCCTCCTGTCTTGACCCCAGCAATTCTGCAGACTGTTTCTGAGCCGACGCCCCAGCCTTTTCCAGTGTTAGCGCTCAATGAACTCATCTGGGCCTTGCTTCCTGAGCTGCTGGATGGCTTCTAGCAATGGAGTGCATTGGCATTGGAGGTGCTTGCACCTACCATGTCTCCTGTTGCGACCCCGCTTGCCCCTCAGCCTGCGGTGCACCCTCTGATGCCAGTGTCGACTACCACCCAAGCCGGTACCCCCTCGCTATGTCGACAATGGTAGAGGAAGGTTCGCCGGAGTTGAGGCAGGAGCCGACTCCTCGACGCCCCTCTAAATTGAGGCAGGCTTGGTCTCAGCCCTTCCATGAGGAGTTTTTGACTGACACCGATGAGGAGCACTCATGGGACTTCCATTCCAAATTCCTCACCCTCAAAAAGTGCTGTCAATGGATGCATCTCACCTTGGTTGGGAGCCCATGTATACGGGCTTCACAATCGAGGTGCTTGGTCCGCCCAGGAAAAACATCTCCAGATCAATCTCTTGGAACTTTGGGCTATTTGGAATGCTCTAAAGACTTTCACAGATCAGCTATCTCACCAAATTGTACTAATTCAAATGGACAATCAGGTTGCAATGTATTACACCAACAAGCAGGGGGGCACTGGATCACGCCTTCTGTGTCAGGAGGCTGTGGCATTGGGCTCTCCGACGTGGTATTCTCCTTCACGCCACTTATCTGGCAGACAAAAACAACAGCCTGGCCGACAGACTGAGCAGGGTCATGTAATTGCACGACTGGTTTCTCAACATGGGCCTTGCCCGTGAGATCTTCCAAGTGTGGAGCACCCTGTCGGTGGATCATTTGCCACTTACATCAATCACAAAGTCCCTCAGTTCTGTTCCAGGCTTCAGGCCCATGACAGACTAGCGTCGGATGCCTTCCTCCTTCATTGGGGGACAGGTTTTCTGTATGCGTATCCTCCCATACCTCTTGTGGGGAACACTTCTTCAAAACTCAAGCAAGACTGTGGGTACCATGATACTGATCGCTCCTTACTGGCCTTGACAGATTTGGTTTCCTTTTCTTCTGGAGTTATTCTCTGAAGAACTGTGGAGATTGGAATGTTTTCCGACCCTCATCATGCAGAATGAGGGGTCTTGTCTTCATTTCAGCTTCCAGTCTCTGGCACTCATTGCATGGATGTTGAGAACCGAAGCTTCGCTGCCTTGGGTCTACTGGAGGGTGTCTCCCGGGTCTTGCTGGTTTCCAGGAAAGATTCCACTAAGAGGTATTACTCTTTGAAATGGAGGAGGTTTGCCGTCTGGTGTGAGGATAGGCCCTAGATCCCATTTTATGTCCTACACAGATCTTGCTTGAATACTTCCTACACCTTTCTAAATCTGGTCTTAATGTAACCCCTGAGGGGTTACAAAAAAAAGTTTACCTGTAAAGGGAGGAAGTGGTCTGTTATACAGGGAGGCTCTTTGTTGTTGATGCAGCGCTGCGCTGTGGAGGAGGAGGAGCAGCAGCGTTTGGGCTGGGGTGTTTCCAGCAGTGCTGAGTGTCATGTTAGTGCAGAGGCTCGTGCTGGGCTTGTGCCATGGATGACATACGTAAGGTTCTAAACATTGTAAGCTGGCAGTTGGGAGGTAAGAGTGATACTGAGTGGACCTGTGTTAGGGGTCTGTGATCAGCTGTGGCAGAAAATCCATTTTAAAAGCGGATTTAAAGTGCTTTAAGGGTGACTGTGAGAGGAAAGTGTGATTAAGGTTAACTGCTCATTCTTAAAAAGCCTGCCACGATTTTAAATGCTTTAAGAAGGTTGACTTCTGCTTGGTAACTAAAAAAACAGTAGCCCAATACTTTAGACTAAAAAAGTTAATGATATATTAAACTGACAGTGGGCTCAGCTGTGTGATAATCTCCTCTGGTATTGTGATGAAAGTGCTGACTGGAAGGCACATTAAAACTTATTAAACCACGAAAGTTTTCTGAAAAATATTAAAAGGGAAGCAAATCTCTTTAGGCGGGCTAATTGAAGAATTGAAGGATCAGATATTTGAAAGATCCTATATTTATATGTACATGTATGTGAATTTATAAAATACACTGACCTTAGAGCTGCAGTGTATGTAAACAGCTGAGAGCCATATCGATCTCAAAGATTCTCATTCTCGCAGTAACTGGGAGTATGAGAAAATTAACTCACACTATTCCTTTGATTCATTAAATGGAGAGGGATAGCGCAGGGTCTAATAATTATGCGTTCTTTTACTGGGACAGCTAGCTAGAAATGTATGGTGTTAGTTGTCAGTGATGATTGCTTAACTCACTGTGATAGTTAGAATGTAGGGTTTTTTGAGTTGCTTAAAGTTTAGAGTAGTAGGTACTCTGGAGTGGTCCTGGTTCCTGTTTTCATCAAATCTGTTATCATCAGTAAACATCAAATGGTACCCACCGATTAAAGAAAGGAGAAGAAAAGAAGAAAATACAAGAAAGCTGGAAAAGTATCCTTTATACCATCTTTGCTAGCACATTAAAAAGGGATTCATCAGTGACTTCTTATAGAGAAATAAAACATAAAAAAAAACATAGACTTATACTTCCCTGGTTCATTGACCTGAGGAAGTACCTGAAAAGAAGAACCAAACAAAGAATCAGTTCTTACAATTTAAAAGAGTACAAAAATGCATTTCTGATGTGTTATACTTGTTAAATAATAGGGTTTTGCTATATTCATGCAAAATACTTATCTGATGTCTCTGAAAGTTGGTGATATTAGCTGTGATATATCTATAGAGGAAAAGATTGAATTACTTTTAAACGTTAATAAGCAAATAAATCTAATTCATTTGGAATATAAACTTTGTCCAACTGATCATTTTAGTTTAATTTCCCCTCTTGTTTTTGAAACAGGAGAGCGAGGTTAGTGATAAGTGCACCTCACCTCTGTCCATTTCACAAGAGGTAAAGTCCACAGCAGTGCCCCCTAGGGTGCCCGGTTGGTGTCCTGGCATGTGAGAGGGACCAGTGCACTACAAATGCTGGATCCTCCCATGACCAAATGGCTTGGATTTGGCGGGGTTTGAGATGGTCGTCCTTAGTTTCCATTATCGGCGAAAACCAATGGTGGCCATCTCTAAGGGCGGCCCAAATGTTGAGATTTGGCCGTCCCCAACCGTATTATCAAAATGAAAGATGGCCACCCATCTCATTTCGATAATACAGTCGGGGACAACGCTTTACGGGGTCATCCTTAGAGATGGGCGCTGTTATAGATGGGTGCCCCCGTTCGATTATGCCCCTCTCTGTGTCCTTGATGTTGTGAAGAGTGGTGGTCAGGAAGTGTCAGATCCTAACCCATGCCTTTTGCTTAATGTAAGCTCTGAGCTGTTGTCCTGCCACACCAAACAGATCTTTCCATTGTTTCATCACTTCCTGCATCAGCATTTCAACCTCCAATTTGATACACTTCTTTTGCTATTCATATTTACTATGATTGTGAATAGTCTTCAAGTTGGCTTAGTGCCGGTCAATTTGGAAATATCCAGTAATTTGTCCCAGAATTAGACATTTCACTAAAGTCATAGTAACATAGTAGATGACAGCAGAAAAAGACCTGCACGGTCCATCCAGTCTGCCCAAGAAGATAAATTCATATGTGCTACTTTTTTATTTGTACTGTCCTCTTCAGGGCACAGACCATATAAGTCTGTCCAGCCCTATCCCCGCCTCTCAACCATCAACCCCGCCTCCCACCACCAGCTCTGGCACAGACCGTATAAGTCTGCCCAGCACTATCCCTGCCTCCCACCACCGGCTCTGGCACAGACTGTATAAGTCTGCCCAGCACTATCCCCACCACCCAACCACCAGCCCCGGCACAGACCATATAAGTCTGCCCAGCACTAGCCCCGCCTCCCAACCACCAGCTCTGCCACCCATTCTAGGCTAAGCCCCTGAGGATCCCTTCCTTCTGCACAGGATTCCTTTATGTTTATCCCACGTATGTTTGAATTCCGTTACCGTTTTCATCTCCACCACCTCCCGCGGGAGGGCATTCCAAGCATCCACCACCCTCTCCGTGAAAAAATACTTCCTGACATTCTTCTTGAGTCTGCCCCCCTTCAATCTCATTTCATGCCCTCTCGTTCTACCACCTTCCCATCTCCGGAAAAGGTTCGTTTGCGGATTAATACCTTTCAAATATTTGAACGTCTGTATCATATCACCCCTGTTCCTCCTTTCCTCCAGGGTATACATGTTCAGGTCCGCAAGTCTCTCCTCATACGTCTTGTAACGCAAATCCCATACCATCCTCGTAGCTTTTCTTTGCACTGCTTCAATTCTTTTTACATCCTTAGCAAGATATGGCCTCCAAAACTGAACACAATACTCCAGGTGGGCCTCACCAACAACTTGTACAGGGGCATCAACACCTCTTTTCTTCTGCTGGTCACACCTCTCTCTATACAGCCTAGTAACCTTCTAGCTATGGCCACCGCCTTGTCACACTGTTTCATCGCCTTCAGATCCTCAGATACTTTCACCCCAAGATCCCTCTCCCCATCCTTACCTAGCAGACTCTCACCGCCTAACACATACGCCTCTCTTGGATTTCTACTCCCTAAGTGCATCACTTTGCTTTTCTTCGCATTGAATTTTAATTATCTACCTACAGGCCAATTGCTAACAAACCGTTTGTCTCAAAATTATGGAACCCGTAGTGTCTGAACTGCTTGAACAAGATTTAGAGAAATCAAATGTGCTTTATCCTAATCAAACACTGTGAAACTTATTAAAGGAGTCTCCACGGCTGGAATTTATTTCTGTCTGCAAACATATCTCCTCTCCCTCTTCCTCTCCACTCCTCTTCACTGGCTTCTGACAGGGGCTCCAGGGATAGAGGGGAGCCAAGGGGGTGTCTGGTAGATCATGTGGGGTGTGCTGGTGGTTTCAGAGGGTGCCTGATGCTGTAGCCCACTGTAAGCATTTATAGATGAATAACTCTGCTGGGCAAAGCTACCCAATGAGTAATTCCCAGGTTCCGTTTACAGGAGTCTGGCTAAACCAACTTCCTAGCTATGTCCAGGGGTTATATATTATAAAGGAACCTGGCTGTTCTGGGCCTACACCAGAACTTTTCTTCTGTTAGAGAGAACTGGAATAAAAGTAAAGTCACTGCTGTGAAATATATTAATTTATTATATAGGTAAGAAAATAGAATAATACACCCTACACTACAGCTCAGATGTACAATTATAGCTCCCTTATGCTGATAAGCAACTGTAGAATGTATTGTCTAACTAAAACACTGATATCACTGGTTACTAGGTTATTACACAATCCTGATTAGTAATACTGACTAGGTCATGAAGTAATACAGTTAGCAGCACATCTTCCTGATCACAAAGTTCTGACTAACCCGCCTTTGCTGAGGTAAGAACCCACTAGCTAATCCCCGACTATAGGAAATAAATCTCTGTAATCCTCACCGAGCCGACTCTAGGTGGTCTCTCAGATGAAGTGGACACAGGTTTTTCCCTTTAGACTCCAGCTGTTTTCCACAGCGAGTCCCCGTCTTAGGAAACAGCACAGGCTCTCTGCAGCATGCAGGATTACAGTCTCTCTCTGGCCGGTAGAGCTGAACCAACAGGTACTTTCTTCAGATGGTCAGTTCCCAAGGTTGTGGACCACTTCAGGTCTCGCTGGTCTTCTTGCCAGCTACCCTTCTTCCAGTAGAACCAGACAAATTCTCCCTTTCTTCTTTTCTTTCTTCTTCTGTCTGTCCTCCTTGTACTTCTCTTTCTGGTTTTCGCTCTCTGGCCCCTGATTCCCAGGTGACCAGACAGCAACCAATCAGGATCTTGTCCAGCTCCTTCCCTGAGCAAGAAAAACCTTTTTTTGATCTTCCAGTTGTTACATTGTGGTATGCATTCCTGTCTCTCATCAGACTCGCTGGCACCATGGCCTTACCCCCTGTAGCTCATCAGGGAGGTGCAAGGGTCAGGTAGCCCACTGCATATCCTTGAGTTTTTTTTCAGACCTGCCAGTTATTTACCACAAGCAGAGCTCTGCCACAAACAGAAAGTTGAATCTGCTTGGTCACTGAAGTGCAGGGTCTTAGTTCACAGACTCCATCTTGACATAGTTGTATACACAGGCTGAGAGCAGCAGAGTGAGGCTCACAGGGAAATAGCCCTACACCACGCCTGTCTTCTTCCTCCTCCTCCTCTGCTGAGGATTCCGCCTCTTCCTCCTCCTGTGGGTTGTCCACGAGCATTTGCTGTGTGGGAGGAAGGAATAGCAGTTAATATCTATAAAACTCATAGTAAACTCCATTAAAATAAATTGGAGAAAGCTTTTTTTCACTTTATGTACAACTAGTAAGAAATGCCCGTTTCTGGCAAAAATGAAAAGGGCGCTAGCAGGGTAATCCCCCCCCCCCCCCGTCCTCCCTCCCTCCCGAGTTGCAGACACCCCCTCCATGCCTCCGTTCCGAGTTGCACACCTCTCCTCTTCTTCCCTTCGTCCCTCAGTGACGTGGTTGCGAGGGCCGCCCCGCCCTCAACGTCATCGCGTTTTGATGCGAGGGCCGCCCCGCCCTCAACATCATCGCGTTTTGACTTGAGGGCGGAGCTACAGTGACTGGAGCCTGCAGGCCAAACCGGATATCTCGGGCGCCTCAAGTGTCCGGTTTGAGGCTTCAAAGTGCCTTTTATATATATAGATTATATGTTGTGAAATTTGTTACAAGAAACTGTGGTCAAGGTAGTTAGCAACGTTGGGCTTAAAAATGGTTTAGGTGTGCCACTTCTTTTCTCTGGGGCTTATTTTCAAAAGAGAAAAACTTCCCCAAAAAGTGGCATAAATCTGCACGTGGACATTTTTCTCACAAAAAACATCCAAATTGGTATTTGTGAAACCAGTTTTTAGACGTTTTTCTGTGAAGTCCATCAGAAGTGTGTTCAAATCACAAGGGGGAGAGTTAAGGGTGGGATCTGGGCATTTCTAATGGACTTGGATGTTTTTCTGCCGTAATAGAACAAAACAAAAACATCCAGGGCTAATAAGTTGGACGTTTTGGTGTAGACCTGTGAATAAGCCACAAAAAAGCGCTCTAAATGACCAGATAACCATTGCAAGAATAAAGGAATGACACCCCCTTATTCCTTCAGTGGTCACTGATCCCTTCCCATCCCGCAAAGATGTAAATGAAACAGTACATACTAGCCTCTATGTCAGCTTCAGATGTTATGGTCAGCCTTATTAGAACAGTAAACAGGTTCCTAGAATAACCTAGTGGTCGGTGCAGTGCACTTTAGAGAAGGTGACCCAGGCCCATAATCCACTTTAACTATTATACCTGTGGAAAGTGTCAGCCCCCCCCAAAAAAAACCCAAACCTACTGTACCCACATATAGGTGACACCTGCAGCCATAAAGGCTACTGTAGTGGTGTATAATTGGGTACAGTAGATTTTTTTGTGGGTTTTGAAGAGCTCACCATACAATATAAGGGGGTAATGGTGAGATGTGTACCTAGGACATTTTATGTGAAGTCCACTGTTCTGCTGGGATACCTGTGTGGCCAGTCTACTAGGAAAGCTGGCTCCTATGTCCCAATGGCTTGATTTTATGCGTTTTTCACTTGGATTTTGTTTTTAATGGTCCAAAAAGATAGACATGCTAAGCCCAGCACCACCTAGGAAATGGTCATTTTCAAAGAAAAAAGATAAGACAATCTCTGAGCAACCTTTTCTCCCATTAATGATGCATTATATGATGCTCCCATTTCAAGTCTATCGGCATCATGGCAATCATTTGACCCCCCCCCCCCCCCCCCCACCTTCTTTCACATCATTTCAGAACATTTTTTTCAAATTTATCTATTACTTATTTTTCTTTATATCCTATACCCTAAGATTGATTAAACGTTCCTTCGTTGGGGTTGACACCCTAACTCCACTCTATAATAGTAAAAAGTCTTACTGAGGGATCTATTCCAAATGCCTTAAAAGAAGCACTGGTTAGGCCCAGTCTTAAATAAATCTTCACTTGATCCCCTTTCCCCGAACAATTATTATTGGGTCTCTAATCTTCCATTCCTGACAAAGATACTAGAAACAATTGTGTTTTCACAACTCCAGTTGTTCATAGAATCTATTAATGCATTACATCCATGACAGTCTGGTTTTAGGCAGGGTTACAGTACAGAGACAGTAATAACAGCTCTTTTCAGCAAATTACTCTCACGATTAGAACAAAACTATGTTGCTCTGATTATCTCATTAGACCTATCTGCGGCTTTTGATGTAATCAATCATAGCCTTCTATTGCAGCGTTTACGCTCACTCAGTATCTCTGGTACTGTATACAAATGATTTGCTTCTTTTCTCGACGGTCGTTCTTTCAGTGTAGTTTCACAATCCCCCTCCACCTCATGTGGAATTCCGCAGGGATCAGTTTTATCCCCTTTATTATTCAATTTATTTGTCAGCCCATTGGCCCTATTCATTCAGTCTTTAGGGATCAGCTCATATTCTCATGCTGATGATTTCTTATTAATCCGTTATATGATTCCTACTTCCATTGATCTGAAACCAGTCCAGGACTGTCTTTGCACGGTTGCCAGGTGGCTTTCTGAAAATCATCTGGTGGTAAACCCGGATAAGACAATAGCCTCCTGGATAACGGGACATGGTCCAGCACCATCACTAATTCCAACATTATTTGATAGATCACCCCAGTAACCTCTTTCAGATATTTAGGAGTGATTATAGACTCCACTCTTTCTTTCAGTTATCAGTATTTCGGATGTTGTGAAAAAATCATTTTTGACAGCTTTGTTCAATCAGAAACTCAATAGATCAAGAGTCCTTACAGATTCTGTTATATGTCTATATCACAGCACACTATGACTACTGCAATATTATCTATGTCAGTGTTACAAAAGCTAATTTGAAACGACTTCAAGTTATTCAGAATACTGTGGCCCGTGTCATCTGCCAGTCTTCAAAGTATGATAGGGCCACCCCTCTCCTATTATGTCTTCACTGGATCCCTGTTGAATTTAGAGTGAAATTCAAGGTACTTATTCTGACACATAAGGCACAATGCAACTCCATTTTATCTTGCTGCTTTGACTATCCCATATACACCTGCTCGCACTCTTCGCTCAATAACAGATAATAGATTGGTCATACCCCCACCTTCCAGAGCCAGATGGGAATCAACCTGCACGTCTACTTTTTATTTTCTGTCTCCTGCTTTGTGGAATTCTTTACCAAAATTGATTAGATTTAAAAAATCTATACCCTTTTTCGTACAGCACTGAAAACATATTATTATCAATTAGCTTTTCTCATCTAAAGTTACTGTATCTTAGTAGGTAGGCCGTACAGGTTTCTAGTTTATTGCAAAGAGGTTTATCCATTATATTATGTATGACTGGCTTGTGAGGTGACTGTTTTTGTTGTTCTCAGGAGTGTATGATTTGTCTGTTTTTCCCTATCTTTTAATGGTGTCCCTAGTTTAATTTGATATAACTGTTTTATGATTTTACTGTATGATTTACTCTGTAAACCGTTCTGATTTGCTTGGCAATAAGTGACGGTATAGCAAAATGATAAAACGATTTTCACTACTTGGCTTTTGGACATTTTCAGCAAAACGTCCAAAGTTGTATTTAGACGTCATATCAAACATGCCCCTCTCTAGGTATGAGCAGTAAGGAGTGGGATCCTGCCAGGCAGTTGTGACTTGGATTTTGGCCACTGTGAAGAGACAGGTCTTGGCGGACCTTTGGTCTGACCCAGTAAGGCACAGTTTATGTTAATTCCTGTCTGTTCTTGAGTACATTATGTTATAAACATTGTATCAGATTTTCACAAACAAGTTTACCAAATTCTCTAACTTTAGTATTGTTGTTCATTCGAAGTAGTCTTTCGTTGAGTGGAAAATAATATTCTGTATACGTGTCTTCTTTTGTGCATTTTTTTTTAGCTCTCAACAGAAATTTCTAAAGCAAAGTAACAAAACTTTGTGCTTGTTCAGTTTGTAAGAAAGTCTGTTTGTGTGTTTCTGCCTTTCTAACAGAAGGAATGTTTCTTGTGTTTCTATCTTCAGTCAGTTGGCACACATTTCATCTCAGCAGCTGCTTTCTCTTAAAGTGCAGTAGAGTGTAGGACTGTAGTGACACTAGCATTAATACTTCACATTCTGCTATCATATGCTGTCACTGTGAAATATGGATCTAGGTTAGATGTGTTTGCAGACTTTGTACTGCTGAATTATGAAAACTGATTCTGTTGGAGGATTGTGTTATATTCAGAAACTGAAGAGAACAATTAATGAGTGCAGCAAGAGACTTCTAGTGATAGACACCATATTATAGTTCTTTGTTCCTTTTGTGCCTTTCACTTAAAAACCGAGTAGTGCCCAGAAAAACTTCACTTACTAATTCATGAAAACACCTTTTTAATGTATGTTAAGATTTTTGCAAAAATTAACTTTTTTTTGTTTGCAATAATCTTTTTAAAATACTTATTAGATCCCGTTTTATATGTAACTCGTTTAATCCGCGAAATATTGTATTTTTCTTATATGAAAAGCTTAGCATGGTTCATAAATTAATTTTAAAATAATCAGATAAAACATTTAAGAGTCAGAGTTACTAATGTGTGTTAAGGAACAGTGCACGTTATTTGCCAAATAACACACGTTTAATTATCAAAATAAATATTTGCCAACGTACAATTTTTTAGCATATTGTACGGTAAATAATGGGTGAAATGTGCATATTTATGTAAAGTAGCTCATTATTATGCAAAATGAATAATGTAGCTTACATTTAATCACAAGGTCTGTGTTATTCAAGGAAGATTAAGAACCTGGTTTATTAAGGCTATTTCTCCCATTCAGTGTCACTGGAGTGAAAATGAAATAGTTAAAAAAAAAAAAATCTGAGTAAATTAGATCCTGTAAACATTCAAATCAAGACATCACCTTTGTTTTCAACCGGGTTATTTAATATAGGGGGTGCCTTTGTGACTTTTGTAAAATAATAGCAAAAATCCTACATCAGCAATAGTGCCTAGACTGGGTGGAGACATTAAGGGTTCTCTTTATTAAACTGCATCTAACATGCACCTAGCACAGCAAAAAATGGCCTAAAGTGGGATGCACTAAAGCATAAAAACATAAACATAGCCATACTGAATCAGGCCAGTGGTCCATCTAGCCCAGTATCCTGCTTCCAGGTCACCAGTACCTGCCAGAAATCCAATTAGTAGCAGCACCATTCCATGCTACCAATCCCAGGACAAGCAGTTGCTTCTCTCAAGTCCATCTCAGTAACAGCCTAAATAGAGTTACAGTGTGATTTGATCCTGTGTCACTTGGTTTACAGTCCACTCCACTAACCACTCTCCACTTGGTAACTGTGCAGTAAATATTTGGGGGGGGGGGGGGGGGGGGTTATAGGGGGTGTGTCAGGAGCAGAGAGTGGGCATTTTCTATGCTAATCAGCGCATCTACATTACCAAGCACTAACTGGTTAACGCATGGATACCACCTACAAAATAGGTGACAGTAAGTGCTCCTGCTGTATTTTTTTTAATGGCCACATGCTAATGGCAACATTAGTGCATGGCCATTAATGGAAAAAAATAGAAAACTGGGATTTTTACAGCCATGATAAAAATGACCTTAGCTTGGGAACGACATATGTAAGGGTGCACTAAAGCCAGTTTTTACTGCAGATTTGTAAAAGGACCCTTAAGGGATGTAGTTATCAATGTGAGCTACAGTTAAGACATGTTATTTTACCACTCAGGCTACTTTACCCCAGGTCCCTTTTTATGCGATTAGATCTAGTTACGAAGGAGTGGAGGAGTGGCCTAGTGGATAGAGCACCGGTCTTGTAATCCAGAGGTGGCTGGTTCAAATCCCACTGCTGCTCCTTGTGATCTTGAGCAAGTCACTTAACTCTCCATTGCCTCAGGTACAAACTTAGTTTGTGAGCTCTCCTGGGACAGAGAAATATCCAATGTACCTGAATGTAACTCACCTTGAGCTACTAGTGAAAAAGGTGTGAGCAAAATCTTAATAAATAATAATAATTGTGGTTAACAGTAAATTTAAAGTAGAGGCTGAACAAAGATGATTCACCACTGGAGACTTGAATCCAACAGTCTTTATTGATGTAAGTAAAATAATGACCCGACACGATGGTTAGTGCTATTTATCCAAGTAGGAATGGTCCCAAATGTTATCTACGTACTACTGATATTTAGCATTGGTACCCAGATACCTATCCAAGTATGTTAGAGAAACAAATAAGCTATTTCACTCTCCTAATTTACAGGCCCTTTCATTAAGCTGCATTAGATGGTAATGAACACCTAATGAAGCAAAACTGGCCTAATACAGTATGCACTAAATCGTTCTACATTTGTTTTGCCGCCTGCGTGCCGTTTTTTTTTTTTTTTTTTTTGGGGGGGGGGCATATTAGGAAATGGACATGCATGTGCTAATCAGCTAGCATGATGTCATTACCAGCGCCCTAACGGTGTTTCGGCGCATATAAGCACCTACATCAGGGGTCAAATAATATGCTCCGGTTGAAAGCACGAAGAAACAGCTCTGCTTGTATACGATGCTGTCACCTTTCAAAAGGCGATAACACTATAAACTGAATCAATAAATACTTGCAACAACTGCAGGAACATATCTTTTTTTGTAATTCAATAAGTATCTGGAAGAACCTAATTAACTTCCTGAGTCTAACAATTACTCACTACTATATCTCAGAATTTTTCAAATTGACTATAAACATAAACCAAATCAATCTCACAAAGTGATAATAATAATGTGCTCAATCCGTACCCATTCCAACCATTATATCCCCAGAAGGAATATGTGGCAGTCGGGCATATTTTCAAAGCACTTAGCCTTCCAGAGTTCCATAGGTTTCTATGGAACTTTGGAAGGCTAAGTGCTTTGAAAATATGCCTCAGTGTCACAGATGGAACCATCATAGCACATTAAATTTTCCGCCCCCTTAAATTGTGCTAAAAATTACTACATGTAACACCCTACATACATATGCATAAAACAGTATAGTACATATAAATCATAATGATTCAAAAGTTGCATATAGAATTCACTTCCCTTGAGGATACATTGTGCTCGTGTTCAAACTCCCCGTGCTCCACTCGGCCAGAGTCAAAGGGAACTAATATTTGAAATCCCGAGAATGGATAGGATGAATGGATTATGAGTGGAGCACGGGGAGTAGTAATTTCTAGCACATGATTCAGGGTATCTCCTTATGTTTCTACAACAGCAAGCCTGTATTTTTTGAATTTTGACATTCAGTAGGTATAGTGCCATGTATACTGGACGCTGTTGAACATGGGTGTAAGTGAGTATATACAAACTTGAATTCATTATTTAGTAAAGTATATGTGCACATATGGTTGAATATAACTATTTAAAATTGACCAATATTAGAGGAGCCGTCGTCAGCTTTGTTGTATGTACATACACAATTTAAGGAGGCGGAACATCTAATGTGCTATGATGGTTCCATCTGTGACTCTGCCACATATTCCTTTTGAGGATATAATGGTTGGAAGGGATACGGACTGAGCACATTATTATTATCACTTTGTGAGATTGATTTGTAGTTAGTTTGTGTTTATAGTCAATTTGAAAAATTCTGAGATATAGTATTGAATATCTGTTTTTTAGCCTACAGTACCTGCCTAAAGGATCCAATATGTCTGGTTAGATGCAATAAAGCAGCAAATGATTACTAAGGAGCTCTTAAAGCTTAGCATGCACTAACAGATGTTAGTGTGTTCTAAAAATGCTACGTGGCCTATAGGTATAGAATTGAATGTGCAGCATTTAGCACTTGCTAATTCCGTTAGCATGTGCTAAGCTGCATTAAAATTGCCCCTAAGATAGTAATCGTACTTTAGGAAAATCGTCAGGCATGGACTTGACATGCCACCAAAAGAACACTCGCTAATTGAAAGTTTTTTTATTATTACTGTTTTGGAACTCCAGTCTTCAATTTCATTCCTTTGGTCATCCCTGCTTTTTCATTGTGAGCTTTGATGTCCGTGGGGTACTGTTTGTTCTCTCTTGTGTGACAACCCACAAATTGAAATTAGTAATAAGTTGGTAACTTGGCATAACAACATAAGAACTGCCATATTGAGTCAGACCAATCCAGGTCACAAGTACCTGGTAGAGTTCCAAAAGGTTTCCATGCTACCAACCACAGGGATAAGTAATTATTTTTCCCATGGCTATTTTAATAGCAGATTGTGGATTTTGCAAACCCAGGGTATACTATTTGCTTTTACCACGTTTTCTGGCAGCAAGTTCCAGAGCTTAACTATTCATTGAGTGAAAAACTATTTTCTCTGTTTTGTTTTAAAAGTTTTACTATTTTAACATCATGGAAAGTCCCCTAGTCTGTTCTTTTTGAAAGAGTAAACAACTGATTTATGTTTACCAGTTCTATGCCACTTAGGATTTTGTAGACCTCTATTATATCCCCTCTCAGCCATCTCCAAGCTGAAGAGCCCTCTTAAGCCTTTTTTCATATGAAAGGAGTTCCATCCCCTGAATCATTTTGGTCACCCTTCTTTGTACCTTTTATACACCTATATCTTTTTTGAGGTGAGATGACCAGATTTCACATGATACTCAAGCTTTTAAGCATCTTTTTAAAGCTAACAAAACTGGACAAAGCTTTAATCCCATTTGGAAGTTGTGACCAAAAAATTGCTACTTGATACTTAAAAATTGTCTGAAATAATTTCCAGTAGTGGACATCTTTGGGGCTAGGGAATGTTAACAAATTTGAATGTTGTACAAGATGAAGTCACCCATATACTGGTCTGCATATTAATGTCTGCATATAACCTGGAATAGCTCCATACAATATTTTAAATACCAGGCTACCTAATTTAAACATAATACAGACCTCCACTGGAAGCCAATTGGATAGTATATAGAATGGAGTAATATGCAAAGAAATGCTTAGATATATTGCTGTCAGTTGCCCAAACTTATTTATTTTAAAAATTTATAACCTGCACCATCTACCTTCCTGGACGGTTTACAAAAATAACTAGGAGAATCATTTTACTTATCCACTTGTTTCATTCCTTACACATCTTCTCGTCTACTTTGTTCTCTCGATTTTAATTGTTGGTATTACCTTCTCCCAAACAGACTCATTATGAGTCTACCCAAGCATCTGCTTTCTTCTTTCTGTCTCCAAGTCTTTGGAATAGTGTCATCCCAGATATTAGTAATGAAATTTTCCCTCTCAAATTTAAATTGAAACTGAAAGCTTATTATTTTCAGAAGGCTTTTATGACTATTCTACCCTGAGAGTATGTCCTGTGACTGGTCTTGAAGGATTTGTATCTTCTTTTTTCTTTCCTCACTAATGCCTTTTTATCTCTCCCTTTCTTTTCTTTTACTCCCAATTCATAGTAATGTATGAGTGCATTCTTTTCTATCATTTTATGATGTTCCTTTCAAGTATATTTTGCTTTTAATTAATGTTTGTTAACCACGTTGGTCTTGGTTAAAGTAAAGTTGGTATATCAAGTCCTTCATAAACATAAACATTCATAATAAAATCGACATTAAAAACTAAAATAAACACTCCAATAATGACCTTCACATGAAATCTATATGATGACTAAACAATCACTCCAATAGAACAGTGAATAACCCTTCAAGTCATTGCAGATCAAAATCATCTAGCATCAAAATGCTTTTAGCTGTTTCCTAAAGGGAAGAATTAATTGAGCATACCACAATTGTTGCAGTAGACTATTCCACAGTTTAGTCACTGTGATCATAAAAATCTTTTCCCTATATGTATCTAATCTCACTTGGCGAAAATATGATACCTCAAGTAAATTCTGATTCTGGGATCTCATTGTATGCAAAGGAATATACATCTCAAAGTACTTGCAAGACAGGCTTATGATTGATCATGCAATAGTTTAAAAACCAATACAGCAACTTTAAAATTAATCTGCCAAAAAGCGGGGGGCCAATGTAATTGCTTCAAAAATGGGGAAGTATGTGTAAATCATGAACAACCCACAATTAAACGTGCTGCATGCTGAGCTACCTGCAAGGCTTGAAGAGATCTACTTGGTAACCCTATATATAAAGCATTACAATAGTCTAAAAGTGGAAAGACACGCCTGAATAATTGTACGGAAATTATCAGTATCCAAAAAATCACAAACATTTCTTAGAAATTTCAATTTAAAGAATATTTTGCAACAAGCATTCTTTAGAAGAGACTTCAATGTCAGGGCAGAATCTAATCCTAAATATCTCATCTCTTCAACAATAACAATGTCACTTTAAGGAAATCAACCTTCTGCTTTCCTGAAAGAAACAATATTTGAGTGTATTCGTATTTAAACTGAATTGATTAACCTTCAACCAGGAATTAACTGATCTTAGACATAGTCTCAGAAAATCAAATGTATCAGACATCTTTTTTTTTTTTTACTGGAATAAAGAATTGTATGTGAACAGCATACAGTCTGTAATTGACCCCCCCCCCCCCCCCCCCCAGAGTCCTACGCCAGGAGTTTTCGAGTTTCCATAAGCACTTCTTGTGCTCTCTCAAAGCAGATGTAATACTGGAAGAAGAATAGCACACTTGAGGGATATCTCACAGGGCAGCATACTGACCTTTAGAGCAGGCAGTGGTATTTCCAATGAGTTTGGGTTAGAGGGCATGAAAGAATATCCTTTTGGGAGGAAACTGATGCTTTGACAGCCTTCTGTGGTCAGTGTACTGTCCTCTTTGAATACTTCTTTGTCAGATGTGTGTTTGGCATATAAGTTAGACCTGTGTGCCCTAAATGCAGGGGATGTGGGTTTGATTCCCATTGTGAGTGTTTAGGATTACTGTTTTATTTCCCCTGCCCTAGCAGCTGCAATGTGCTAGGTATGGATGTGTGACACAATGGGCACTTTTGTATTGGTTGCTGGAGGATGCTAACCAAAGAGCTCCTGCCCTCTGATAGGTTGGGGGTTGACTGCAACACATTCTAGTAGATATGGGGGTTGTGGGCACACTGTAACGAGGGTAGTTGCACACTCAATCCTTGATCATGGACAGAGCTGCTATAGGGGTGCTATGTCTGTGGTGCTTATGTTGGGCCCTGAGGTGCTTCCACATGTTCTGGATTAGGGCAGGGCTTCACACCAGACACGCCTGTATCAGCACCAGAGCGACTTAAAGTTCCGACAAATTCCAAAGTGTCTGCAAAACACAATTTGGTGGAGACAGGGTTCAGGTGATGGGTCTTTTTGGCATCACATAGGCAGATGGGGGGGAGAAGCGACTGAGGGGGTAGGTATAAATTAATTTTCATTTCATTTATTACCATTTATATATAGCGCCCTTGTCCAGAACGGTGTACAAATTAAACATACATAATAATAAAAACATTACAAAACATTATACAGTCAACGGTGCTGTGTTGGCCACGGGGACAGAGGGTGGTATGGTGGCCTTTCTGTGGAGCTTGTGCATTATTGGTGGGAAGTGGTGATTGGCAGTGGGATAATGCCTGATAGCAATATGCTGTGATCTATGTTTTAATAATCAAGATCAAATGAGGTCTTATTGTATAGGGTTACTTGGATGTTGTACTGTTGTAATTCTAGGATTACGTTCCTACTTCTTTTAATGTGAATTGCATTGATCCATTCATGGTATTTGCAGCATATAAGTATTGGATATAATGTTTTGTAAAGCAGGTGTGCCTTTGGGCAGCTCAATGTACTTTAGTGAGCAGCTGCCAATGTGCCTATCAGTTTGTAGGTGTGGGCCAGGATGCCGGGGGGGGGGGGGGGATAGGGGTTAAAGGGTTCCAGATATGTGCAACCACTCATTTTAACATTGCATGGTTAGTGGAGGGGCGCCCCATAATTACTTCTCATTTGGATATTCTGTACATTCTGATTTCAGCATTTTTTTCTTATGAAAAAGCAATAACATGTATTGCAACAACAAAGGGACCTTAGTGCATGTGACCCTGCCTATGTATGGTGCTTGCAAATGAGTGTTGCTGTGATCCGGGGGGGGGGGGGGGGGGGGGGTGGCAATGCTTCACATTTACCTTTCTAGGCTGCTCCATATAGATCTCCATGCCCTCATGGAGATATTGTATGGGGGCAGGTGGTGGTGGTGGTGTTTCATCATATGTCTCCTGTGCCTTGGGCACAGGAGGACCGGTAGCTCTGTCTCCTTCTAAAGTGAAATTTGTCTCTCTTCTCAGAGACATAGGTGGGCACTCTGAGGAACATTCCTCCATGTGCAGAGCTATATATGCTTGTTTTTCATACGGAGGAAACATTGTGCCATTGCCATGGACATTTTTTTGATGCGGGAACCAGGTCCGCCATTGCACATTTTGAATAGTGTATTTTCAATTGGCAGAAATGGTTATCTCCGAACATCTAGGAAGTTTTCAGTACGTCCTCTTTCAAAACGTTTATTTGTGTATTTTTGAATATCGTAAAATGTATAATTTTTTCTTCCATTATGGACTTCAGTTTTTAAGCGTTTTCTGATAAATGTTTATTTTGCCATTTGAACGTCATATCAAAAATGCCCCTCCACATGTTTCCCCCATTCATAATTTTTAGTATCCTGTTTATCTAGCACAATATAACTGGCTATTTTAATTGGATAGTACTGAATATTATTACTATGGGGGCAGCTCTATAATAGGATGTTAGTTTTGGTGCCTTAATGATATGAAAAGTATGACAGTATTCTGTAAATGTAAGCTCGCAAAAGGCGCAGGTATGTGGTTAACCTATAACTGTGCCCCAGTATGCCCCTTGCTCCTCCAGGTTGGTGAGCAGTGAAAGAGTCTTTGCCTGTAGGAGGTATGCTAGACTGAACCGGGTGCTAATATGTTTCTCCAACTCCACATCAAAAAGTGTGTTAGTACCAAAAATCTAATCGCTTACATATCACATTTGACATGCTAATATCAGGTAGCCCCCCCCCCAAGCCTCCCTCCCACATTCTAACCTGTAAAACACATACCCTCATCCTAGGTTTTCTCCATCCTTCCTCCTCAAAAAATATCTGGAACATTCCATTCCAGAGTTTAAGATCTCTGTAGTGTAATATTGAGGGCTTTGTTTTCAAGGAGTACATCCATTTCAGTAAGAGGATCATCTTCACTAAATTTGCTGTACCATTTAATGATGAGGACAGATGGTCATGGATTTGATATACCGCCTTTCTGTGGTTTACATGTATTATATGCAGGTACTTTTAGATGCTGCCATTGTTCAAGCTGAAAACACAAAGCTGTCAAGTGAGGAGTTATGTTAGTGAAGGATCCCTCCCACTGCCTTTCTAGACCTTTCTTCAGGGATTTCCCATAATTAACTCTCAGGTCAGAAATGCTCGTGAAGCTTTGGAAAACACATGAGGCAGAAAACATAAGGCAAGGAGTTTTGAGGTGCCCAAATTATTGTCTGCAAACAACACCACATTCAGCTCATGAGACCTTACGCTGAGTCCCTGTATGTTATGGTTCTGAATCAACTTCTGTGTGAGGAGGTCAGTGGAGAGCACAAAAAATGTAAGGGGCAGGGGAATCCTTGACGAGTGCCTCAGTCTATTCCAAAAGGGCAAGAAAGGGTACCATTCACCAGTACGTAGCCCACTGGGCAACATAAAAAGCCTTGATTCGATCCATAATAGTCCCTCATAGCCAATATACTCTAATGTATCCTAAAGATGTAACCAGGACAGTGTCAAAGGCCTTTTCAGTTTTAAAACTAACTAAAATGGCCTCTGTATCCTCTTTCTGCAGTATATCCATTGAACATAGCAATGTCTGATATTTGCTACTGCATTTTTTTCTCTTGACAAAACCCAGTTGGTGGTTGTCAAACAGCCTTGGCATTATCTCTCTATATAAAAGGCAACACCAACGTTCTATGAAGCCTCCAGCCGGAAGTGTGAAGGGGGCGAGATATCCGGTTTCCCTATGAGTGTCTGCCCCGCCCTCTCTGTAACACAGTCAGTGAAGGAAAACAGCAGAGCACGAAATCAAATCGCTGGCTCTGTAACATTGAAGGACTCAGAGGGAGAGGGGAGAGAGGCCAGAGGGCAGGGACACACACACTCCCACATGCACACAGAAGAAAACATTGCTAGCCCCCGTTTCATTTGCATCAGAAACGGGGCTTATTTACTAGTATCTAATAATCTAAGCACAATCACTTTAGGAAAGATTTCTGTATATACATTGAGAAGTGAGATTGGCTTATAAGAACTGGCCTGCATGTTTTTTGCCTCTTTAACATATCCATTACACAGTATGGTTTTATACTTGTATATTTATGTACAATTTTGAAAAAGATCTTTATATAGATTTTATAGTTTATAGGTCCATTCATTTTACAAATTTATTGTTTTATATATATATATTTTTTTTGTGAGTATTATATTTTGGTGTTTTTTATTACTTTTCTTTATATAATATGTATGTTTTATAGACTCCTGATGCAGGCCTGACGGCCGAAACACGACGTGTCGAGTCTTCAAATTTATTAATAAAATTGTTTACCATTTAACATTCTCCAGTTTTCTGGCATCCTTGGTCGCTCTCCCACTTTTTTGTTATACTGCATGGCATCTTCTCCTTTTTTTGGGGGGGGGGGGGGAATATAATGAATACATTATTTAATGTGGACAGAAGCATTAGTTTCTCTACCGCACATAACGTTGGTACCCCCTATGCCTCAAGATTTTATAGAACTTCTTGGAGACCCCAGCTCGGCCAAATAGCTTACTGCTGGCATCATTTTCACTGCTTGCATAATCTAATCTCATTCAAATAAGGGGGGCACTTAATATCTCCAACTATCCCAGAGTAAGTTTAGGGAGCCTCAAATTAGAGAGAAATTTGTCCCACTCAGAGGCCTCACTATATGTGTACTATAAAGGTGACTATAACAAGTGTGAAAAATCTCATTGATAGCCTTATTAAGAACATATGAATATCCATATTGGGTCAGATCAGTGGTCCATCTAGCCTAGTATCATGCCAACAGTCTGGACTTCCCCCACATCATGTATAATGGGAATAAACTGGGACCTTCCTGTTCTCTCACCAACCTTGTCAAGCACCTACCCTCTTATTTCCATATTTAAAAAAAAATGTACGCCTCACAAACTGCAGTTTTTAGTGTCTTTTAGTGTATAAGTTCTTCTCCGAGGACAAGCAGGCTGCTTGTTCTCACGACTGGGTGACGTCCGCGGCAGCCCCCACCAACCGGAAATAAGCTTCGCGGGACGGTCGACACGCAGGGCACGCCCACCGCGCATGCGCGGCCGTCTTCCCGCCCGTGCGCGACCGCTCCCGCCAGTTACTTTTTTTCCGCGACTGAGAGAGTTGTGTTTTCCCCTCTCTCTCGTTTCAGCCGCCGGATTTTTTCGACCGCGTTTACGCGGATCGTCGCTTTTGGCCTGTTCGGCCTCTTCTTCTTCTTCTTTCTCTTTTATTAAAAAAAAAAAAAAAAAAAAAAAAAAAAAGAATTTTGCGCGTGTGGAGCACGCGCTCCTTCTTTTCCCTCGCTTTCTAGCGGGGACGCCTCGTTGCGGCCTAGTGGCCGCTCGGTCGGTTTCAGTTTTCGTGGTGTGATTTTAGCCACCATTGCCGACTTTGACTTCGCCGACGCGATTTTTCCGTCGATGTCCTCGAAGGTCCCGAGTGGATTTAAAAAGTGTGGTCGCTGCGGCCGGCCGATCTCGCAGACCGACACCCACGCTTGGTGCCTCCAGTGCCTCGGGCCGGAGCACAATCTCAAGTCGTGCGTTTTGTGTCTCGGTCTCCGGAAACGGACTCAGGTTGCGAGGCAAGTTCTGCGGGACCGTCTTTTTGGAACTTGCGCCGGCCCCTCGACGTCGACCTCGACGGCATCGGTATCGAAGACCGGTTCTTCGGTACCGGTATCGATGCCCGAGACATCGGCACCGATGGCAGCGACCCCAGGAGAACAGGTCCCGTCGGCCCGCCGGTCCGCCGGCGAGAGTGGGGTAGAGAGACCGCGTGGGCAGTCGGCCCCGGTCACTCCCTCAACTCGTGAGCCACGGGACCGAACCCTGTCGGACCCGGTACCCCGAGACCGAGGGGGATCGACCTCCTCCTCCTCCATGCCCTCCGGCACCGGTGACGTGCACCGGAAAAAAGACAAGAAGCGCCGTCACCGGGAGCCCTCGGTGCACCCTGAAGAGGAGTCGACGCCGAAGCGTCATCGCAGAGAGGAGAGATCTCCGTCGGTGGTGGAGGTACCGACGCGTCGGGGTTCCGGCACCTCGGTGCCGTCTCCTGGCCCCCAGCAGCTTCCGGCACCGACACCCTTACCGGCCCCACCGCCTTTCCCGGCAGCGGGCCTGGACGAGTGCCTCAGAGCCATCCTTCCGGGGATCCTGGAAGGGCTGATGCGCCAGGCTGTGCCGGCGCCGGGGGTGCTTGCGCCCTCGGCGCCGATGACTGTGGCGCCGGCGAGCTCTAGCCCGGCGCCGGGGCAGTCGACACCGCCGCCGCTTGCGGTGCCGGTCTCGACAGCCACGCAGGTGGAGTCCCCGTCGACGTCGATGGAGGGAGCTCCGTCCCCGCCGGCGCGGGAGTCCACCGCTCGACGACACCGAGACCTCGGTGCCTCGACGTCGAGCCGGGCCCGGTACCGGACGCAGCTACATGAGCTAATGTCCGATACCGAGGATGAGGACTCGTGGGGGGAAGAGGAGGACCCGAGATATTTCTCCTCAGAGGAGTCTACGGGCCTTCCCTCGGACCCCACGCCGTCACCGGAGAGGAAGCTCTCACCTCCTGAGAGTCTCTCCTTTGCCTCCTTTGTGCGGGATATGTCTATAAGCATTCCCTTTCCCGTGGTCTCTGTGGAAGAGCCGAGGGCCGAGATGCTCGAGGTCCTCGACTATCCATCACCACCTAGAGAGTCCTCCACGGTACCGCTGCACAATGTCCTGAAGGAGACGCTGCTCCGGAACTGGGTGCGACCACTAACTAATCCCACCATTCCCAAGAAAGCAGAGTCCCAGTACAGGATCCACTCTGACCCAGAGCTCATGCGGCCCCAGTTGCCCCATGACTCAGCGGTCGTGGATTCTGCTCTCAAGAGGGCACGGAGTTCGAGGGATACCGCCTCGGCGCCCCCCGGGGCGGGAGTCTCGCACTCTGGACTCATTTGGGAGGAAGGCCTACCAATCCTCCATGCTCGTGACCCGCATCCAATCTTACCTGCTCTATATGAGCATCCACATGCGGACCAATGTGCAACAGCTGGCGGACCTGGTCGATAAGCTCCCGCCGGAGCAGTCCAGGCCTTATCAGGAGGTGGTCAGGCAGCTGAAGGCGTGCAGAAAGTTCCTGTCCAGGGGGATTTTTGACACCTGTGACGTGGCATCTCGTGCTGCGGCCCAAGGTATAGTGATGCGCAGGCTCTCATGGCTGCGTGCCTCTGACCTGGACAACCGCACCCAGCAAGAGACTGGCTGACGTCCCTTGCCGGGGGATAACATTTCGGTGAGAAGGTCGAGCAGATGGTGGACCAACTGCATCAGCGGGAAACCGCTCTCGACAAGCTCTCCCACCGGGCGCCTTCAGCACCCGCCCCCACGGGTGGGGGGCGTTTTTCCCGGGCACGGCAGGCTGTACCCTATTCTTTTGCAAAGCGTAGGTGCAACCAGCCGGGCCCTAAGGCCTCGCAAGGCACAGGGACATCCCAGAGCGCTCGTTCTCGTCAACAGCGTGCGCCTAAGCAGCCCCCTGCGCCTCCACAGCAAAAGCCGGGGACGGGCTTTTGACTGGATCCACGGGAACATAGCCGCCCTACAAGTGTCCGTACCGGCACGATCTGCCGGTCGGAGGGAGGTGTTAAAATTTTTTCACCACCAAAGGGGAGCCTCATCATAACCTCCGACCAGATGGGGTTCTCCAAATAGTGCGGTGCGGATACGCCCTGAATTTGGCCTCCCTGCCTCCAAATTGTCCTTCGGGAGCTCAGTCTGTCAGCTCCCTTCACAAGCAGGTACTTGCAGAGGAACTCTCCGCCCTTCTCAGCGCGCAATGCGGTCGAGCCCGTACCACCCGGGCAGGAAGGGCAGGGATTCTATTCCAGTACTTCCTTGTGGAAAAGAAAACAGGGGGGATGCGTCCCATCCTAGACCTGAGAGGCCTGAACAAATTCCTGGTCAAAGAAAAGTTCAGGATGCTTTCCTTGGGCACCCCTTCTGCCAATGATTCAGAAAAACGATTGGCTATGTTCCCTGGATTTAAAGGACGCATATACTCACATCCCGATACTGCGCAGCTCACAGACAGTATCTCAGATTCCGCCTGGGCGCACACGGCACTTTCAGTATTGTGTGCTGCCCTTTGGGCTCGCCTCTGCCCCACGAGTGTTTACCAAGTGCCTCGTGGTGGTAGCGGCCTACCTACGCAAGCTGGGAGTGCACGTGTTCCCATATCTCGACGATTGGCTGGTCAGAACACCTCGGAGGCAGGAGCCCTCCGGTCCCATGCAGTGCACTATTCAACTTCTGGAGCTGCTGGGGTTTTGTGATAAATTACCCAAAGTCCCATCTCCAGCCTACTCAGTCTCTGGAATTCAAGGAGCGCTGCTGAATACCCAGACGGCTCAGGCCTACCTTCCCGAAGCGAGGGCTACCAATCTCTTGGCCCTGGCTTCGCAGACCAGAGCGTCTCAGCAGATCACAGCTCGGCAGATGTTGAGACTTCTGGGTCATATGGCCTCCACAGTTCATGTGACTCCCATGGCTCGTCTTCACATGAGATCTGCTCAATGGACCCTAGCTTCCCAGTGGTTTCAAGCCACCGGGAATCTAGAAGATGTCATCCGCCTCTCCACCAGTTGCCGCACTTCACTGCTCTGGTGGACCATCCGGACCAATTTGACCCTGGGACGTCCATTCCAAATTCCGCAGCCCACGAAAGTGCTGACGACGGATGCATCTCGCCTGGGGTGGGGAGCCCATGTCGATGGGCTCCACACTCAGGGTCTGTGGTCCCTCCAGGAAAAGGATCTGCAGATCAACCTCCTGGAGCTCCGAGCGATCTGGAACGCACTGAAGGCTTTCAGAGATCGGCTGTCCTGTCAAATTATCCAAATTCGGACAGACAATCAGGTTGCAATGTATTACGTCAACAAGCAGGGGGGCACCGGATCTCGCCCCCTGTGCCAGGAGGCCGTCGGGATGTGGCGTTGGGCGTGTCGGTTCGGCATGCTCCTCCAAGCCACGTACCTGGCAGGCGTAAACAACAGTCTGGCCGACAGACTGAGCAGAGTCATGCAACCGCACGAGTGGTCGCTCCATGCCAGAGTGGTACGCAAGATCTTCCGAGCGTGGGGCACCCCCTCGGTGGACCTTTCGCCTCTCAGACCAACCACAAGCTGCCTCTGTTCTGTTCCAGACTTCAGGCACACGGCAGGCTAGCGTCGGATGCCTTTCTCCTCCATTGGGGGACCGGCCTCCTGTATGCTTATCCTCCCATACCTTTGGTGGGGAAGACCTTACTGAAGCTCAAGCAAGACCGCGGCACCATGATTCTGATCGCGCCCTTTTGGCCCCGTCAGATCTGGTTCCCTCTTCTTCTGGAGTTGTCCTCCGAAGAACCGTGGAGATTGGAGTGTTTTCCGACTCTCATTTCGCAGAACGACGGAGCGTTGCTGCACCCCAACCTCCAGTCTCTGGCTCTCACGGCCTGGATGTTGAGGGCGTAGACTTCACTGCGTTGGGTCTGTCTGAGGGTGTCTCCCGGGTCTTGCTTGCCTCTAGGAAGGATTCCACTAAAAAGAGTTACTTTTTCAAGTGGAGGAGGTTTGTCGTGTGGTGTGAGAGCATGGCCCTAGAACCTCGTTCTTGCCCTGCACAGAACCTGCTTGAATACCTTCTGCACTTATCAGAGTCTGGCCTCAAGACCAACTCAGTAAGGAATCACCTTAGTGCGATTAGTGCTTACCATTATCGTGTGGAAGGAAAAGCCATCTCTGGAGAGCCTTTAGTCGTTCGATTCATGAGAGGCTTGCTTTTGTCAAAGCCCCCTATCAAGCCTCCTGTTGTGTCATGGATCTCAACGTCGTCCTCACCCAGCTGATGAAACCTCCTTTTGAGCCACTGAATACCTGCATCTGAAGTACTTGAACCTGGAGGTCATTTTCTTGGTGGCAGTTACTTCAGCTCGTAGGGTCAGTGAGCTTCAAGCCCTAGTAGCTCATGCTCCATATACCAAATTTCATCACAACAGAGTAGTGCTCCGCACCCACCCAAAGTTCCTGCCGAAGGTGGTGTCGGAGTTCCATCTTAACCAGTCATTGTCTTGCCAACATTCTTCCCCAGGCCGCATACCCGCCTGCTGAACGTCAGTTGCACACATTGGACTGCAAGAGAGCAGTGGCCTTCTACTTGGAGCGGACACAGCCCCACAGACAGTCCGCCCAATTGTTTGTTCTTTCGACCTAACAGGCTAGGGGTCGCTGTCGGGAAACGCACCATCTCCAATTGGCTAGCAGATTGCATTTCCTTCACTTACGCCCAGGCTGGGCTGACTCTTGAGGGTAATGTCACGGCTCATAGTGTTAGAGCCATGGCAGCGTCAGTGGCCCACTTGAAGTCAGCCACTATTGAAGAGATTTGCAAGGCTGCGACGTGGTCATCTGTCCACACATTCACATCACATTACTGCCTCCAGCCAGGATACCCGACGCGACAGTCGGTTCGGGCAGTCGGTGCTGAGCAGAATCTGTGTGGGGTGTAAATCCAACTCCACCCTCCAGGGACCCGAATTTATTCTGGTCAGGCTGCACTCTCAGTTAGTTGTTCTTCGTAGGTCAATTTCTGTTGTTTCCTCGCCGTTGCGAGGTTCAATTGACCTGGGTTCTTGTTTTGAGTGAGCCTGAGAGCTAGGGATACCCCAGTCGTGAGAACAAGAAGCCTGCTTGTCCTCGGAGAAAGGGTATGATACATACCTGTAGCAGTTGTTCTCCGAGGACAGCAGGCTGATTGTTCTCACCTTCCCTCCCTCGCTCCCCTTTGGAGTTGTGTATTTCATATTTTTGCTAGTCATTCAACTGGCGGGAGCGGTCGCGCACGGGCGGGAAGACGGCCGCGCATGCGCGGTGGGCGTGCCCTGCGTGTCGACCGTCCCGCGAAGCTTATTTTCCGGTTGGTGGGGGCTGCCGCGGACGTCACCCAGTCGTGAGAACAATCAGCCTGCTGTCCTCGGAGAACAACTGCTACAGGTATGTATCATACCCTATTTACTACAACAAAACAGTGGCCCCTTGGGCCAACCTCAATTCCCAACCTAGCATCAGTATCTGCTGATTTTAATTGTTATACTTAAATTTCATATTTGATATGATTTCCCCTTTTAAGATGGCTATCACTGTCTCTCAAACAAGCCAAGGGTCTCCACATGTTGCTGATTATTTAGTCAAAATTCCTCCCATTTCTTGTACAAGAACTGGTGAAATCCGGTATCATCTGTCAAACGTCTTGGCATGTGCCATAAGCCCATTCCACTCTGGTGGACATAACAGACAGGATTATGAGTGATCTGAGACTCCACAGCTTTCAGTTTCAACAGTTGAGTCATGCCCAAAGAGACTCTCTAGAACAGTGTTTCCCAAGTCCAGTCCTGGAGTACCCCTTGCCAATCAGGTTTCAGAATATCCACAAGTTTATATGCATGATCTTGATTATATACAATGCCTCCATTATATACAAATCTCTTTCATGCATATTCATAGTGGATATCCTGAAAAACCTGACTGGCAAGGGGTACTCCAAGATGGACTGGGAAACACTGCTCTAGAACTAGGATTTAATCTGTCCTCTCTGTGTGAGGTGGACTCTAGAAACATGTGTATACTCTCTCCCCTGGGTGTGGTATACGCCAAGCTTCAATCAGTGTCCAGAGTAAAAAGGTGTCTTGGTCCAGGGAGAATCTGCTACTTTGAAGTTTTCCCCATCAATGAATTTCCCTCTCTGAACTCCCAACAATGTGCAAAACAGTTATCCCTTATCATAAGTATTGGGGGCTTATACTGAAATTACTTTAAACAATTACACTTGCACTATCTTGCCCTACCTCCCAACTGATCTCACATTTCTATCTTTTCTTCAAATAGAAATACCTTATGAATTAAGATGGCCATCTCAGCCCTGCTGCTCATTGGGGCAGAGGAATAATAGCAGTTTCCCATCCACTCTCTCACCAACCTCTGATGCTTCTGGTCGTTAAAGTGGGTGTTTTATAAACATGCAGTAACCACCCATTTGCATCACAATGCTGTGAGAACTTCCTAACATAAAGTGCTAACTCCCATATTTGAACAGCTAACATGATTTAGTAAATAGGCTCCCAGTTTGTAATGTTTGCATTATATGTAGACTGACTATTTCAAATTATTTGGTTAATTTCTGATTGTAATGGATGTGATTGTTTTTTTAGTGCACATCTGCACAACCTTGGGTGAATGTCTTCTTAAAGTTGGTTAATACATCCCAGTAAATAAATAAATAAGATTGATACCTTGGATCAACTTTTGCCTAAGTTGGCTATAAATGCAAGATTAAATTTGAATTAAAACCAGGATTGTTTCAGGTCCTCCACAACAGAGAGATGGCGCTTGAGCCTGTTTACTGACGAAGAGACTGCATTTTAATATTCAAGTTCAGTAAAACATTTGACACAGGCTGGTTGATGATGGTAGTAGATATTTAGCAATGATAGTCCATGCTATCTTCATTTGTTTCCATTTTTCAGACTTGGTATACAAATGAGTTAATAAAAAAAGTACTTATGATCAATGAATTAGGCAATGATGTACCAACACTTTCAGCCTCTATCAATTAATTAATTAGGATTTATTTATTGCTTTTTTTTTCCAAGACATTTCATCTAAGGCAGTGGGTATAGGCAATAGGCAATTACAGCAATAAAAATATTCAAATAACAATACAAAGCATGAGACAATATCCTACTTACAGTGTCAACACAATGTACAATAAAACATTGTACTAGACAGCACAGGGTATATGTGAAGGTGGAACATATAAAGGGGCGTAATCGAAAGGGACACCCACATTTTCCTGGGGACTTCCTCGCAGGACAGCCCTGTGAAGGGGCGAGGAAGCCCGTATTATCGAAACAAGATGGGCGTCCATCTTCCGTTTCGATAATACGGTCTGAGAAGCCCAAATCCTGAATTAGGTCGACCTTAGAGATGGTCGTCCTTAGACTTGGTCGTTTCTGATTTTCATCGATAATGGAAACGGAGGACGCCCATCTCACAAACGACCAAATCCAAGCCATTTGGTCGTGGGAGGATCCAGCATTCGTGGTGCACTGACATGCCAGGACATCAACCGGGCACCCTAGAGGGCACTGCAGTGGACTTCACAAATTGGTCCCAAGTGCATAGCTCCCTTACCTTGTGTGCTGAGCACCCCCAACCCCGCCCCCAACCCACTACCCACAACGTACACCAGTACCATAGCCCTTATGAGTGAAGGGGGGCACCTAGATATGGGTACAGTGGATGTGTGGTGGGTTTTGAAGGGCTCACAATTTACACCACAAGTATAACAGGTGGGGGGGGGGAAATAGGCCTGGGTCACCTGCCTGAAGTGCACTGCTCTCACTAAAACTGCTGCAGGGACCTGGAGTATGACATTTGAGGCTGGCATAGAGGCTGGCACAAATATTTTTAAAGTTGTTTTTTTTAGGGTGGGAAGGGATTAGTGGACCATTGGGGGAGTAAGGGGAGGTCATCTCCGATTCCCTCCAGTGGTCATCTGGTCAGTTCGGGCACCTTTTTGAGGCTTGGTCATAAGAAAAAAGGGACCAAGTAAAGTCGGCCAAGTGCTCATCAGGGACACCCTTCTTTTTTCAATTATCGGTCGAGGATGCCCATGTGTTAGGCACGCAAAGTCCCGCCTTCGCTATGCTTCCAACACGCCCCCGGTATCTTTGGTCATCCCCACGACGGAAAGCAGTTGATGACGGCCCAAAATCGGCTTCGATTATGACGATTTGGGCGACCCTGGGAGGACACCCATCTCCCGATTTGTGTCGAAAGATGGGCACCTTTCTCTTTCGAAAATAAGCCTGATAGACAGATAAGATGGAAGTAACAGGAGTTAGATATAGGGAGGACTAACTTAAAGTGCATGAATATGATCTCAGGTAGGGTAGGTGTGGAATAAGCAAGTGTAGGCCAGTGTTAGTCCTTGAGTGTGTATATATATATATATGACTAGCAAGTTAGCTGCTGCTTCCATTAAAGATTTGGAAATAGAGCTAGGATAAGTATACCATGTAGGCTGTTAATGTGTGGTTTAGCATGTATTAACAGCCTACATGGTATACTTACAGTTACAGCACAGTGAGTCGAGCATTAAAGGTCATTTTTTAGTAGAGGTGATACTGGACGGGGTATGGGTGGAGAATAAGTAGGACAATTACCACAGACTAATGCACCGTTACTGCAGGACCACTTTACTGTCTCATATAAGGAGATTCTAAGTCCTTCTGCACTAACTGCAAGTTAGTATTGCGCAGTAACAGGCATTTTAATGTGGTAACTGTGCGTTTTATTAAAAGGGCCCCAAGTTTCTCAGAACTAATATGAAATATACATACATATTCATGCCACAATTGTAGTTTTTATCAAAGAGTTCATTAACTTTTGTAAGGCTCTTGCTTTTAGCTTGACTTTAATAAATGAGCTGAGCCCTAGAGAAATGCTATATGTATCAATTAAACTGGGCTACAGGGATGAGAAATTGTTATCTGGAGCCTATCATTTCTCCTAGGCAACAGTGAAAGAGCACAGAGTGATTGTTTGTTTGAAATATTGATAATCTGTATCATTAGCTTTACCTCCTATATTTAAAAAGTGTGGGTTAAAAAGGATTAATATATTTGTACCTTAATAGAAGAACGTTCTTGTAATAGTATCAAAGATAAACCGATGTATTATGAGGAATAAATGATAAAGGGTGCTAATATTCCATTCTTGTGCCTTCTTGGCTCATACCTAACACATCAGAAAAGTGATTGTTGAATTTTAAATAGCCATACAAATGGATGACATAGAAATTTAACTTTGCTTTGACCTTATTCTAATTCACAAGATGACTGCAAAATGACTTTGTTACATCTGAATGTACTGGATGCTAAATCACTCCAGAGTATAAAATCTTTGTTTTGGCATAATGTTGATGCATAAACATTTGTACCTCATACTAACCCTATAAACATCACAATCCATCAGTACAATTACAAGAAAGATTGTTTGTTTTCACACTTAAAGCAGACATGAAATAGAGTGTCCTTAACTTAATCACCACCTTGATTTACCACATTTGCATATATTTGCATATTAATTGGACTACAGATTAAAATTGGTTTTGTAATTTTAATTAAGTGTCCGCAAAGGTAAATGATTAGAACTGTTTAAAATACATTCTGACATAAATAGCAGTAAAAGCTTTTGTGATGATGGTTTTGTAGAATTACTTTCAGAAAGCGGCCTTTTATGATACTAATTTTAATCTTAGATAGATTATACAGTCAAACAGAAGCACGGAAACATAATCATTTTTGCAACATTCATTTAATATTTTGCTGATTTGCTGCACTTGATGTAAATCTATCATAGGTTTAGCTGATTGCAGCATTAAGGCAGTAGTGTTGATAAACTGAGGGTTTAAACCCATAGTTTTTGTACTACAGTTCCTATTTGAAACTTTTCTGATTCTGAAAATGACGCGCTTCGAATTTCTTAGTAAATGATGTCATCATTCACGTGAAATAGCACTTGCACACAGTGTCAGTTCATGCCGTTGATGATCAGTTTTGTGTTATCAATAAAGAAAGGATGAGACCAATATTGAAAAGCTCAATAAAAGATGAGACCAACTCTGAAAAGCTTCTGTGGAAGAATTTTGCCATTTTATACATAGATAAATTGGTTATTCTGTCTTAGAAAGCAGCATGATTTGAGGGTGGAGCAAGGGTAGTGAAACAATTATACAGTTGGCATACCCTACCAACACACTAATACTAAAAAAGGACATAACAAAACACTTCCGTTGTATGATTCCCTAATGTGGCTGTGCCACATGAACTTTATCACACAACGTCACTTTGTATTTGTTTACACCGGAGTCTGCAACTCCGCTCCGGTACTATGTAAGCCACATTGAACCTACAAATAGTGGGAAATGCGGGATACAATGTAACAAATAAAATAAATTCAGACTTGAGATGTCCTGGCTGCAGCAATGCAAATTCAGTTGGTTGTCAGTCGCTAGCCTGCGGAACTGATTTAATGCATGTTAGACTCATACGGTAAATTTTACTATGATAAAATAGTGTGTTTAACTTCAGCTTTTTAGCTATCCTGTGAATATGAGAAGGGACCTTCCGGGAAGGGTCTCAAATTTAGCTATATACCTACTACATTAATGTGAAGACCTGAGCCAGATTAACCTTGGAGACCTAGACAACTTCTGCATGAGCTCAGTACTCATGAATTTGAACATACTCACAGGGCCTTCCAATTTGTAGATTGCCATACATGCGAGAATGGTGAGGTAGGCGAGGACCTCAAGGAAGAGATCTTAGTAGATTGCAAGTCTAAGGAACTGGCAAACAAGAAGTTGTTCAGGTATTGGACCATATTGGAATTTCCATGCACCAGGCCAGCAACTGATGCGCAAAGATTCTAAACATTTCAAAGTAAACAGATGAGAGAGAATAACTCAATATCATGCATTAAATCTAAATAATACAAGTCTTCACACTGTAGCCTCAGCAATGAAGAGCTGTCAGGATGCCTGAGATGTAACCATAATTTTTATTCTATATCCATCTTAGGTATTAATGTACATGTGCCACAGTCCCTTAGTATACTTACTGCAATATAAAGGAGAAGTACAGGACAGAACAAACCTCTGGAGATTAGTTATATACTGACTCTTGAGTTAAGCAGGAAAGATTGGTTTCTGGAACCACTGCCAGAGGAAAGATGATCACCTGAAAGAATGGTGTCTTATGAAGGTTGCCGCAATATACCTGACAGCTGAGCAAAACTTACGGATGAGCACACATTTGTGATTGTTGCTGCTTATGACCATGAATATAGGGTTTCTTTACAAAGCCACGCTAGCGATTCCTGTGCGGTAAATGAGAGGAAGCCCATTCAATTCCTATGGGCTTCCTCTCATTTGCCACGTGGGAGTTGCTAGCACAGCTTTGTAAAATAAGCCCATAGTGCTTCAAATGTCTCTGAAGCATTCCAACAATGTAATCACTGCTGAGATATGTTAAGGAAATGTGCTTCCATTGGGCTCCAAGGTACTGTCATGATGGTTTGCATCCATCTAGACCCATTACTGCTGATTTCCGTGTCAGTTTTTTGAGATAATTAGTGGTTCAGCGATTAGCTACAGAGTACGTATATACATTTGTATTTGTGTGTGATGCATACTCAGGCCAGCGTGTCTCAGTTGAGGCAAGCCTGCTCTTGTCTCGGCCAGGGTGCTGACGTTACACTTTAAAGAATGGTAAGCATGATGCAGAGGACCTGGTCATAATGGATGTAAGCTGAAGCTCTGTATTATGGGGTAAATTCAAAGAAAGTTAGATGCCAAATTTTCGGCGCTAGTGTCAATTCTCTAATGAAAATTCCGCATGGAACTGTTTTTATCTAATACTAGCATAAGTCCACTTTTTGTGCCTAAATTCACTTACATTAGCTTAATAAATGCTAGCCCCTAGGTTCTGGCAGTTAGGCACATAAATAACAGTATTCTGTAACATAGTGCATAATTGCTTGGCATGCCCCTGACTTACCCATGCCCCTCCCTGGTCCACACCCCCTTTGGAGTTGCATGCCATAGTTGCATACTCTTTCCAAAAATACTAGGTCTGGGGGCACACAATGAAGCTACTAAGTAGCAAATTTAAAAGAAATTGGAGAAAATATTTCTTCACTCAACATGTAATTAAACTCTGGAATTTGTTGCCAGAGAGCATGGTAAAAGCATTTAGCTTAGCAGGGTTTAAAAACAGTTTGGATCATTTCCTAAAAGAAAAAAACATAAGACTTTATTAAGATGGACTTTGGGAAAATCCACTGCTTATTTCTAGGATAAGCAGCATACCTGGGATCTTGCCAGGTGCTTGTGACCTGGATTGGCCACTGTTGAAAGCAAGATACTGGGCTTGATGGACCCTCAGTCTGCTCCAGTATTATTATTATTTATTTATTTATTTTATTGCATTTGTATCCCACATTATCCCACCTCTTTGCAGGCTCAATGTGGCTTACAATAAATCATGGATAGTGGAAATGAAAGGAGAATTGACATTTAGTGTTACAGAAGTAATTTGGGTAGCATGGTAAGAAAACAAGATAGTAACATGACATAAGGCATTCTTAACATTGCTAGATATGTGTGGGGATTTCACTAGTTTTGGTCTTTGTGGTATATCTTGTCGAAGATGGGTCTTCAGTTGTTTGCGGAAGTATGGCAATGCTTATGTTCTTATAGTCCTAAATTAGGTGTTCAGTTTATAGAATAGGGATGTAACTAAAAAATGTTTTGTCAATTAGTGCTTGTTAAGGCCAGTTATTGATACTTATGACCAATTAAGTGCTAATTTACAAATTCTGTGACATATGTAACTGACCCTATTCTATAACTGCAAAACCAATTGTGTGCCTAACTTTGGGTGCCATTTATAGAATTTGGGAGTTTGTGACTCCAAGATATCCTTAATTTCTGATATCATTGATATATTTTACTATACTCGGTCTACTTTTCAGTTCTTATCCTTGTTTTTGTTATCAGAACTGATTATGGATAGCATCTGTCAAAAGCAATATATTGTTTTGTACCCTTTGCACTACTTGAAAAATTTGTATCAGATAGAAATCTACTTTGAACTAGATTAGATCTCTATTTTCCACTCTTACTTCTGGAACAGAGTATAGATCACGCAATGAACTTGGCTGCCTAACATGCATATCAAAGTAAACTCCCTAACCTGTGTATTCAGAGCCTGGAAATGGAACTGCATATGAATATGAAGTGAGCGACATACTATGTTGTTTTTATGTTTCCCAATATAAATTGGATGATACAAGACAACAATGCATGGTGTAACCTGTGCTATACCTTTTAAAGAATAGTGGTTTTTAAAATTCATTTTTGTTATTTCTTTCCTAGGCATATTTTAAACAACAACAACAACAAAAAGATACCTTTTTGAATTTCTATTTCATGTGTTATGCAGTGTTTTATAAATGTATTACATGTCTATATAGTAATAATCTGTTTACTGTCTTCATGCAGATAGGATCCCGACATATTTATGAGTATATTCACTGAAGTGCTCCATTGCATTAATTTGGAAAGCTTTTATTAGTTAATAAACCTACTTATATAAATCATGAGAGATCATAGGCCCTGGTATAAGAGGCTTGGGGAGGCTTAACCTGGTAGTCTAGTTCAGGCTGACCTACAGCAACTGAGTGTTCTATTAACAGGTCCTCGATCCTTCCACTAAAAGCACTTTACCTTTTTCCATCTCACTTCTCCCTCTATCCACTCCACTCTTTCATCTCCTTCCTTACCTGTATTCTGAAGATGTCGGCTATCTCCACTCCCAGCCAATATGGCTACCCATCACAAACCCTGATTCCATCTAGCAGCAGACAGTGTGAGACATGGTTAAATGTACATTAGCATCTGTTCTTGTGGGGCCAATCTTATGGGATGAACTTCAATATCGCACATATTATCACAGGACTGGCTCTGCACAGCATAGGATGATGTGCATTTAAGTACATCTCCCACTGCCTGTAGTCAAGATTTGTGATAGGCAGCAAGGCTGACTAGAAGAGCAGGGATGGCAGACAGCTTCAGAAGGCACTCAGGTGACAGAGAGGAAGGGACATGAGGGAAAGAGTGGAATGGACCAGAAGAAGGGTTGAGAAGGAAAGAAAATTAAGGTAAAGGACTATTCCTTGTCATCAAGCAGATGCAGCCATTACAGATCGGTTGTGTCCATCAACCAGCAGAGGGAGATAGAGAGCACACTTTTTTCAGTGCCTCATACCAGCTTGCTCCACTGCCTCTCATTAGTATTCTCTATCTCCCCTAGCAGAGTGGCTGCAGCTTCTTCGAGCTCCATCTAAAATCTGCCTGGAGGTTGCTCCTGTGCTTTTGCCAGTTGTTAGCAGGGGTGTTGGAGGCAATAGCAGCTTCACTTTAAAGGCACATAGGTTCGCCCTTTCCCTGCCTTACCCATATCTCCGTGGATGTGGACACATTGCTTAGCTTTCCCTGTCCTTCCCCACCAACAGTGGATGCAGGCACATAGGTTCGCCCTTTCCCTGCCTTTCCCACTCACCTGAGCCTCCGGAGTTCTATTTACCTCTACTTTCCTCACAGCATTAAAAAAAAAAAAAGGAACAGAGGTTTTTCTTTGCCTTTTTCTGTGGGACTGGAGCTGTGATACTCGGTCCAGTGAGGTAAGAGTGTTTTCTGACTCCTCCGGGGTGGGCTCGCGATCGGAGCGATTTTGGCGCGAACCGCCATTTTGAATTTTACCGCCGTTTTCGGCGATGGCTGCGGAGACAGTAAAGCGCTGTTCCAAGTGTGGCAAGCGCAGATCAGCAGTGGGGCTCTGTAAATCGTGCTGTACAGACGTTAGAGCCGGCCCGAGCATGGCGAGCCACGATTCTTCGCGCTCTGAGCTGGCAGCGGGCACCATTTTGAATTTACCACATGGCGCCACCTCCGCTGAGACGGAGAGTCCTGAGCCCGGGGGGAGGCCTCGAAGTGAGGCTGATATGGGAGCTACTAGCCCCGGCAGAGATCCGGGTGCCCAGGGTAAGTTTTCTCCCCTGATTTTTCTTATTAATGCATAAAGCATACATGCTTAAAAGAGCTCTCCCACAAAGCCCGGCATGGGCCTCTTCAAATGCCCCCCCCCCCCCCCCCCCCCCCTGGATTCTAGCTTGGGTATGCCCTCTGAGGCGTTATTCCCTGATAATTGGCAGAATATGAAGCTCAGAAGGCTCATTCCCCTTCAGAGAGTGCTGCACCTCCATTCCCCCCCCCCCCCCCCCCCCCCCGTGGTCGGGCTGCGAGGATTCGGAGGACTCTGACAGGCCTTCATGGTCTAATAGCATTGACAGGGGTAACTCCTCAGATGTTTTGTAGAGCGTGCATAGGACTTCCAATGCATCCACCACCTTCCAGTTCACCTCAGTGCAATTTCCTCTGCACTATAGCCTGGAAGTAGCTTCTCTTTCTATGTTTTCTGTTTCACTTTTGAAGAGATTCTTTTCTCACTCTCATTTTCTTTTCTTGTTAAAGTCCCTTCTCTCCATAAAAAAATATATTTAAAAAAAAATCTAAAAATGCTCTGTAAAATTGAGTTTGACCTCTTGTTCACCAAGAGATACCTCTGTGGTCATGAAAGAGTAATTTTGTAAAATGTATGTAGGTACTTTCTTGTCCCTAGTGGGCTCAAAATTTAAGTGCCTGCATATAATATAAACCACTTTGGTTGTGCCCCTTCGCTGTGTGTAATTCCATCCTCCACATTCGGAATGTGATGTTTAGTGTAATGGGACCTACACTTTGGAACACTCTGCCTATACTTTTACGTACAGAGTCCTCCCTTTTCTCATTTAAAGTTCTACTTAAAACACACCTGTTCTAGTCAGCTTTTATTAACAGCTTTTGTTTTCCTTCTCTAATTGTCGGACTGCTTTAGCCTTAGGATCCTATGAGATGCAGTGGGTTTGTTTTTATTGTTTCTGTTGTTTTATTGTTTACCTGTCCTTGCTCATTCCTGTTTATATTGTAATTTTTCTAGACACATTGTATTTTGCTATAAGCTAGAGTTTTTTAATATATGTAAATCACTGTGATGTCATTGCCCTAGGCAGTCAATCAAATAAATTATTTTATATTTATATGGCCTGTTGTAAATTTTGCACTTTACTACATGAAGCCCTTACCGTGCTTTTTTTATTTTTTTATTTTAATCCTTCATGAAAAGATGTCAGTAGAGAAGTTGTGTTCACTACTGCATTTCATGGTTCAAGAGCTTTTGAGAATCTACAGAGCTGCCTTAAAACATAATTCCTAAGAACTGATATTGCAATTTGTTCAAATTCAGCTGCATAAGGCTTCAGAGGATTAGTAAATGAAAATTGGATAGATGATAGTATTCACTGAGATAAATTAACCAAAAATCTACTTGTGATTTGTGATATTGACACACATTTGAAAGCATGACTTTAGGTTTTGATTATATGCAAAAATGTGAGATGATGGTCCTGATATATCTCATAGTTGATAAAACTAGTGACACCATATAAAGAAACCAGTTTAATTATCCTATTTATAAAAGAATAAATGAACAGTGGCACATTTGAATGGTATTCAAGATTATTTTTGTTAGACTGGGCATCTGTACAGCTTCTGTTAAAAAAAAAAAAAACATCACTCCTAAAATTCTTCCAAAACGTTATCCAGGACTTTAGTGTCTTATGTTTTGGATCTGCTGCCCGTAGCTGTGATCTACATCGGCCAACTGAGACTTTGCAGATGACTAAGGATTTTATGCTCTAGTGAAATCTGTATTGCCCAGTCTTAAAGACCGGCTTCGCCATCAGAGCTTATCATCGATAATCTTGCTATTTAGGCATTATGAAGACTTATAAAAGAGTAAATTAGACTCTGACCTTGATTTTACAAATGCCGTAAGTGCAAAATATTTATGCGCAGGAATTTTTAATGTAACAGAGCCAAACAGTCCCTGAACTGGCTCAATTATCTTCCTCCATAAAAAGAAAAAAAATACCATGGACTGAATATTACCCAATAAGGTGGCTGTGGAAATTTGAACAATGGAAAAACTAAAGGATTTGGAGGGAAGGGAGATAGAGACACTGGGCCTGTGGGAGGGGGGCTGCTGGAGGGAAGGGACAGAGTGTGTTGGTGGACCCTTGCCTGGCTGCTGGAGGGAAGAGAAAGTGGTGCTGGGCCGGAATGGAGGGGAAGGGACACAGAGGCAATGCCAGTCTTGGGAGGAGATATAGATACAGAGGAAAGACACTAGACATGGTAGAGAATAGGAATGCACAAAGGAGATGCTGGACTTGGGGAGGGGGCACAGAGGAGTGGTGCTGGACATAGGTAAAGGGGATAGGGTCATAGAGTGGTGGTGATGAATGTGGGGAAATGAACACAGAAGGTTCTGGACAGGGAAATATATGGGACACAGAGAAGAGAGATGCAGAACATAGGGAAAGACAGGTACACAGAAATGGAAGATGGATGGTGAGTATGGAGAAAGAAGAAACGTCAAATGGGCAGGAGATCCTGGTGAGTGAGTGGAAAATACAGAGGGAAACAGAAACCAGAGCCTGAGACCAACATGATTTGAAAAATAAAATGAACAGACAAGAAAAGGTAGAAAAATCTTTTTTTTTCTATTTTGTGATTAGATATGTCAGATTTGAAGTGTGTATCCTACCAGAGCTGATGTTGGACGTGGTTAGGGCCCAGGACAGAAATTTGAGAGGGGACCCCAAATCTAACTACCAGGCCATGCCTTCTTCAGCTTCCAGCAGGCCTAGGGCTCTCTCTGGCCAGGGGGCAGTTGTCCTAATTGCACCCCCCCCCCCCCCCCCCCCACCTAACACCATCTCTGGCATATGTGATCTTTATATTTTGCACAGTATAGAAGGAAATGCATATCTTTCTATTTCTTTGGTGTGGCTTCTTGTGGTTTTAGGTTAATATATGTTTATCATTTTTGGTCAGCTATTTGGTATTTGTGTTTTGTGTGTGGTATGTGTGTGTGAGAAACTGAGGTATTCTGTTAATTTGAATTTTCTATGTAGCATTCTGTAGTAATTTAGCTTGTTCAGTCTTCATGATAGTGGAGGTGATATTTGTGAGGGGAGACAGAGATTTTGTTGATCCTTGTTCTGTATTGTTTTGTCATTTATATTTAAATCATTTTTATTCAAATAAACAGAAGTGAAATCATACAGTACACAGTTTTTTCTTCCTTTTGTTACATGGTTGCAAAGAAATATATCCCAAAAGTATCCCCCGTCCCTCCCTGCCCTCCCCAGTCATTGTAACTAATCTTTGTTTCCAAGCAGGTGTCCATAAACATTTAACTATTTAACAGGTAACAGCGTGCTTTGGATGAAAGAGTAAGCCAAAATGGCTCCCAAGTTGTTTGGAATTGTCTACCAAATTCACTGTCCAAAGGAAAAACACCTTGACAATGTAAACGTTATTGCCATAACAAGAGTGAACACCACTTTTGAAGTGTGGGTCCCGTGGTGTCCAACCATGTGCATAAAATTGTTTTCAAACCAAAGATGATTGCCAAGGAAAGGAATTTCCAGAACCCTGAAAGGTGGTGGGTGTTCATAAGCATTTTGACCAAAGAGCATTTGGGGTCTTGCTTTACACCACAACCCCAGTAGTCTTTCAATTCCTGAAATACTTGAGCCCAAAATTACGTTATGAACGGGCACTTCCAAAACATATGGCCCAAGGATGCCTCTAGCTGGTTACATTTTGGCAAGATGATTCAGATATGATTGTCACTCGATGTGCCCTGTGTGGCTAGATATACAGTCGTAGCAGAATTTTATAGAACATTTCTCTGTGAATAATAGACTGAGTCCATTGTGGAATACGTTGTATAAACTGTTGAATTGTAATCGCCTTCACCAAACATTGTAGATCTGTGGACCACTGAGTTGCTAGTTGTCCATAATGTAATTCTGGGGTTGTATCTTTTAAATATTGGTGATGGAAATCCGAAAGTATTCTTTATTATGCTCCAAGGATGTAAGTGTCAGATAAAGTATCTTGGACGTCTTCAGTAAGATCAGTCCACTGTAATGTAGTCACATAATGTTTCAATTGCAGATATTCAAAATATTGCTTCTGAGTGAACTGATGTTCTTGTTAGAGTACCTTAGAAGACTTAATTCTACCCTCATCAGTTAACACATGCACTAAATATGCAATAATTTGTCATGCCCAGTTAACAAAAGCACTATTACGATGCCCAGGTAGGAACTCAGGATTGTCACATATAGACAAATAGGGCATTGCAGACACTGAAAAGCGATGTCTATGACAGACCCATCACCACACTACTCTAGCAGCATACAGTAAGGGTTTCTGAGACATAATTCTGGGTGGTAACACCTGAACTGTGTTTAATATGTGGCTAAAATGTACCCCTGGGACTAACTTTGTCTCTAGCTCTATTATAGAAAACTATGAGGTACCCCTAAACCAATCATGGATATGCCGCATCCCACTGGCCACCGGTAAATAGTGAATACTTAGAAGTCCCATACCTCCATGGGCCACGGGTGCTTGAAGTGTGACCAGTGGGAGATGAGGCCTCTTTCCTCCCATAAGTAATTTTGCAGTATCTGTTTAATTAACGCTTTTCCCTTCTCTTTAAAAATAAGGCAACAGTTGAAACAGGTAGAGCCAGCAGGGGGCTAGTATCATGTTAAATAGGTGTACAGAACCCCAAACAGATAAAGGGTATGCTTGCCAGAGAGCCAACCTGGCAAGTCATCTGCATAAGTCAATACTTTTATGGGATACCCATTAATGTGCACTCCGATTTGAGCAGATGAGTTCAGTACCCTTAATAGGGGTTCCAACGAGAGCACAAAGGGTAAAGGGACAGTGGACAACCCTGGCGTGTACCACGCCCAAAATTTAGCAGAGGAGTATGATTGCCGTTCACCAATACATGAGCTTGTGGAGACCGATATAATGCATGAATCACCTCTAAACACCAACCCGACAATCTCACCTTTCATATCATTTATTATTCATATGGATTAACTTGGACTTTTTTTCCTCACCCAAGTGTGAATGGGCAGGAAGAGAGAGATCTTCCAAGCTTCAGTCCTTGATTACTCCATTTTCTCCATGGCATAGGCCTGGAGAGGTGTTGGTTCACTGAGATTCCATTTAGGTATGTTGAGACACTCAACTGGACAGGCAGGAGTCTTTTTCCAATCACCTGGGATCTCCTTGGGGAGGTGCTCATCACTGTTATTTACTAAGCAGCTTGGTAAACGTTCCCCCCCCCCCCCCCCCAAATTTTTCATCCTGGTGTTATTTCAAGGAGGCAATGGAGAGAGGAACATATTATTATGATAATGCTCTTTGGTGCTGTTTCTAGGTCTTCAGGCAACATTTGGACGTTGTGGAGCTTATTTTCAAAGCATATGGAAATCTCAGAATACCCAAATGGATGTCCATGAGCTCGGTATGTCCAGCTAGCAAGGGAGTGTGTTGTGGGCAGGTAGGGAAGGCTCAAAATCGAGAAATCCAATAGCGATAACCTAACGGGAAGAAACGTCCAAGTCTAAACGGGATGTCCAACCTAGACTTACTTCAGTCACATCCAGGGTACAAAAAGGTACTCTGAGCAGCTGGCCACTGGAGGGATTAAGGCATGACACTTCCTTCTTCCCCTAGTGGCTTCTGTCCCCTTCCTCTCCCCTGAAAATGAAACTGATAGGGATACCAGGCTGTATGACAGCTTCAGGTATTATGGGCATTCTTAGCAACGCAGGAAGCAAGCCTTGGAGTAGCCTAGCGGTTAGCATAGTGGACTGTAAACTAAGGGGCCCAAGTTCAAATCCTACTTTAACTCTTATTTATTTATTTATTTATTTTTATTGTGAGCCCTACAGAAACAGAAAAATACCTACTGTAACTAAATATGTAAGCCTGAAGGCTGTTGAAGCAGTGTACATTCAGATATTTTTCTGTTCTTGGAGGGCTCACTATCCCAAAATAAGAGTTTAAGTGGAATTTGAACCTGGGTCCCTTGTTTTAAACTCCACTGCTCTAGCTACTAGGCTACACTTCTGCTCTACAGGAATGTTTGTGTGGCCATTCTAAGAATGCTACCAGACACATGGACGTCCATCTCACATATTTTCGAACAGGAAATCCTGACAAATTTCCTGTTGAAATACATGTAAGATGGACATCCGTTTTGGATGTTAGCATCCAGATGTTTCTATTCTGACATGGACGTCTTTTTTTAAATGCCCCTCTATTTTCTTATGAAGACACTTACTGCTGAAGTTTTAAAACAGCATTTCTTTCAGAATTTTAAGGGACATTTGTTCTCAGTAAACTGATTAGAAAGATTTCCATTAAAATGGGGAATTGTATCCTACAGTACACAGGTATTACTTCAGTACAGAAAAAGAGGTAAGAAACCAAGGAATAGGTGAATTGAAGTGCTATGTCATTATTAAATAGTACTTATTATTACACTTTGGCCCCTTTTTACAAAGCCGCGCTAGCGTTATTAGAGTGCGCTAAACACTAGAGTCACCTATATGTTCCTATGGGTGACTTAGCGTTTACTACGCGCTAATCATTAGCGTGCACTAAAAACGCTAATGCACCCTTAATGCTGCTTAGTAAACAGGGCCCTTTAGTTTCTGGCCTGTTTTAAATAAATTTATCCAGTGGATTTTTGATGGCAAAAACTGTTAATTGTTTTGTCATTTCCCAGTTCACAAAATCTAACCTTCGTGAAAAATATGAATTCAGATAATGATCTCTTAAGAGTTAAAGGCAGAGGAAGAAAAATTTGAATTTTCTTGCATCCAGCAAATCAGATTTCAATTAGCATCAAATCAGTGTTACAACAGTACCTAATAACTGATAAAGTGTTGAAATAAGTAAGCATCTAATTTGAACAGTCAGCTTTCCCAAAGTAGTGCCCAGTGTGAATTATGTATTTGTTGATGTGTATTTTTCATGAACAGGACAGCATTGATGTACATACAGTGATGTTTAATACAACTGCATACAGAAGCTATCTTAAAATAAATGAAATGAATGATACTCATTCTGTGGAAGTTTTTCTTTTTTTTTTTTTTTTCACTTTTCCCTTTCACACTTTGGTTTAGGGTTTCTTTTGACTTGGTTCATTTCAGATTCCTCTGTGAAAGACAATGCCCTTGAAGAAAACATCTGCTTTGATTTATTCTTCCTGCTCTAACAGTGTATCCTACAATCATAGTTGCAACTGAGTGACATTCCCTATAGCATAGTTTGTAAGAAAATATTATTGTAGATTTGAAGGCTCCTTTTGTGCTTTTTTAAAAACCCCAGTAGAAAAGTGATTTTGTGGGGAGGCTCTGCCTATAGGTGCCACTGCCCTTATTCTTTTTTTTCACTTAGAGCAATAGGGTTATTTAAGGGCAGCAAAGAGGCTTATTAGGCCTATTCAGGGCCAGTGGGAGCAACTGCCTCTATTTTCTATTGAAGATCCCCATCCCCTGTTGAGAGATCCTTCCAATCACCCTAGTGGACCTTTCCGGGGGACTGAATGAAGGGAGCCAGTTAATAGAAAGAGCAGAGGCCCCTTTCTTTCGGTTAGATATGAGAATTTTTATAGCCAAAAGCATTAGGCATCTGGCTTCTGTTTGTAAAGTATGCCTTTTTTATGCCCAAAATGGCATCAGGTAGGTCTCCCCACAAGGGGAGGAGCAGAAGAAGAGAGAAAAAAAAACAGCAGCCTATGAAAAAGGGGATTAAATCTGCTTTGCTGACTCAGATCCCTGAGACATCATGAGGATGGAACAGACTCTGCCAATCCCTGCCTTAAAGAAGGTACAGAATCTAACAGTTCCCTTGGAATCTGTTCATGAAACTCTGTTCATCTGTGCTCTGTTTCTGATGAATGTCTGGTTCTGCACAACTGTTTGACTCCTGAGCAGTGTCTAGTTCAACACCCCTGTTTCCTGGTACCTGGTCAATGCCAGATTCTATTTTACTTGTTCCTGCTTCCTATCTAATGCATTGGATTCTCACTTTTAGCCCATGGGTATGTTGTCCTTGTAGGGAATAAGATCCAATTATCCAAACAATTCTTGATTCCTAAACTGCTTAGCCTGTCTTCATAACCGGTTTTTAAAAGTTGCAAGATTAGAATAACTGTACAAAGTTTTTTTGTTTTGTTTTTTACTAGGTTTTGGGGGGGGGGTTTACTAGTTATTTTCTTTTTGTGCGGCTCAGAGGGAAAAGTCTTAAAAGTCTTTAGGTGATCCAAATGAAAAAAAAATGCACATGGGGCCTGTTATTCAGCTGGCAGCGCTAAGTGCTGATGAAAATGAGCAGTAAGCACCGAATAGGTGATTTCACTGGTCAGGAGCCCTTTCCGGCCAGTTAAATCGTTTTGAATATTGACCTGATGGTTTCTGCAATGTCAGTAGTACTTTGTAGTAGCATCATAAGTATGAGTTTGATTGTGGCCTCATATGCTCATTAAAGGCAGATCAGGCTATTGCCTTACAATGCAAAGCAGTAAAAACATTGACAGGAAGACCCAAAAGCACCAGAAGGGCAAAATGGCATCTACATTGACAGTGTTCTTTTCAGTTTATTTTTTAAATAAGCCTCCCGTTATGGAGTCTGTCTACTCTGCACCAAAGAGCCTGCCTTTACTCTGATAAACAAACTTAATCAATCAGGCCTTGTCCCTGTTCGCTTATCAGCCTGATCATTTTCTCTCCTTTTCCCCTAAAGCTTATAGGCTACTAACACAGGTTTCTTTGCCTCTGAAATCCAAGAGAGAAATGGCATGGAAATGGTGCCAGGCAATTCCTCATTCCTTATCCCTCATGCTTCTTCCTTGCACCTTCCCAAGGTGGCTGTCCACTCTCTGCTGGTCAGGCGCAGAGGTGAGAAACTTACAACTGAAGCCACAGAAGCTGCAGGGTCAAAACTGAAGCCTCTTTCTAATGGGCAACTACTGACAGGATTAAAAAGGGCAGTGGTTCGCCCTTCTGAAGAAAAACAACCTTGAACAGGACACACTTGAAAATTACAGGCCAGTATCCAACATCCCGTTTCTAGGGGAACTCTTAGAACAAACTGTCTGTCTTTAACTTAATGAATGGCTAGAAAAGTAATTGGCTAGATCTATGTCAATCTGGATTCAGACCCAGTTATGAAACAGGAACAGTCCTCGTATCCCTGCTAGATGCTCTTCACAGAAACCGAGACAACGGATTTGCCTCGATGTTAGTACTGCTAGATTTCTCAGCAGCTTTTGACACTGTGGATCATGATATCTTGCTAGCACTACTGACAGAAACAGGTATCAATGGAACAGTACTTGCCTGGTTCAGATCCTATATATCAGATAGGCAACAATCCATAATGTTTGGCAGCAACTCATCACCGCCATGGACACTGACAGGATCGATACTGTCACCTATTCTGTTCAATATCTACCTCAAGTCACTAGCTGAGCTGACTCGGTCAATGGCACTCATTCTACATCTATGCGATGATGTGCAGCTACTCTACCATTGAACCGACTTATCTAAGCCTTGAATAACTGATTACCTGTCTAACATCAATTCAAAATGGGCTAAACACACAACAAACTTTGCCTGAACCCAAGTAAGCAAGCTTCTCTGGGTCCCTAACACATGTGGATACATACCTGACATCAAAATCCCTTTTGGGAAGTATGAACTCCCCCTCAAATCACATCAGGAACACTTACTCTGATTCCCCAAATCCAAGCAAACCTTCAAGAGCTGCTACTATTTGCAACAGATATGCTGCCTCTCTCCTTACATCGAGAAGGTAAATCTTATCCCAGTTGTGCATGCCATGGTAACATCAAGACTGGACTACTGCAATGCACTATACATTGGTCTGACTAGAAAGGGCCTGCAACAGCTCCAGCTGATTCAGAATGCAGCAGCAAGACTCATAGAAGGTTACAAGCGACGTTACCACATCACACCATTTTTGCAAAAACTTCATTGGCTACCAGTACAATTCAGGGCTAAACTCTGTGTCTGATCTTCAAGGCCCTGAAAGGAAATGGCCCTGAGTATCTGAAGAATAGGATGATTGTCCACACAACTCCCAAGGACTTTCACTAACTACACCCTCTCTAAAAGACATTATACGATGTGATACCCGCAAGCGAGCCTTCTCCGGAGTAGCCCCCCACTCTGGAATACATTGCCTGAAAGGCTGCGCTTAACACAAGACTATCTCTACTTCAGGAAGCAGGTGAAAACTTGGCTCTTCAACCAGGCCTTTAATGGAAGAAGTACCTAACTTGTTAGTCTCACTCACATACTCAAGTAGTAACTCGGACTGCACATACTGCAGAGGGACATGTTTTATCCACTCCTATTCTAGCTGAGATAATATTTAACCATCTCTCTGACCTCATGTGCAACTTTCTTCAAATCAGCTTACTTTCTAACTCTTCCTACTTTCTTACCCATCTAGATGTTACAACTTTGCCTTACCCTTCACTATCAATTATAATGTTCTATTGCATATTGTGACATTGCAAGTAGTATACCATGCCATACTTTCTATTGTTAATTGAATATTTTTACTACTGTAACTGCCTATTGCCATGTTTGATCTATTCTTACTGTACTTCCTTGAGTGAATTCCTTCAAAAAGGCGGTAAATCCTAATAAATAAATATTGTTAGTAATAGTAATTTATCTTTAAAATCAAGCATGGTACTGAAAGATTGGAGGGTGGTCAATGTAATGCCGAGTTTTAAAAAATGTTCCAGAGGTGATCCAGGAAATTATAGGCAGGTAAACCTGACATCAGTGCTGGGCAAAATGGTGCAGATCATTATAAAGAACAAAATTACAGAGCATATTCAAAAGCATGGATTATGAGACAGATTTAGTGAAGAGACATCTTTCCTCACCAATCTACTATATTTCTTTGAAGGGGTGAACAACGTGGATAAAGGTGAGACGGTTGATATTGTGTATCTGGATTTTCAAAAGGCATTTGACAAAATATCTCATGAAAGACTCCAGAGGAAATTGGAGAGTCATGGGATAGGAGGTAGTGTTCTATTGTGGATTGAAAACTGCTTAAAAGATAGAAAACAGCAAGTAGGGTTAAATGGTCAGTATTGTCAATGGAGAAGGGTAGATATTGGGATCTGTGCTGTGATTTCTGCTTTTCAACAAATTTATAAATGCTCTAGATATGGGAGTAACTAGTGAGGTAATTAAATTTGTTGATGACACAAAGTTATTCAACGTTATTAAATTGCAAGAGGATTGTGAAAAATTACAAGATGACCTTATGAGACTGGGAGACTGGACATCCAAGTGGTAGATGACATTTAATGTTGACAAGTGCAAAGTGATGCATGTGGGAAAGAGGAACCCGAACTATAGCTACGTGATGCAAGGTTCCACATTAGGAGTCACCAACCAGGAAAGGGATCTAGGTGTCATAGTTGATGATACGTTGAAACCTGTTGCTCAGTGTGCTGTGGCAGTTAAGAAAGCAAATAGAATGTTAGGTATTATTTGGAAACAAGTGGAAAACAAAACTGAGGTCGTTATAATGCTTTGTGTCGCTCCATGGTGTGACCACATCTCGAATACTGTGAGCAGTTCTGGTCACATCTCAAAAAAGATGTAGTGGAATTAGAAAAGGTACAGAAAAGGATGACGAAAATGAAAAAGGGGATGGGACGACTTCCCTATGAGGAAAGACTAAAGTGGCTAGGGTTCTTCAGCTTGGAGAAAAGACGGCTGAAGGGAGATATGATAGAGGTCTATAAAATAATGAGTGGAGTGGAGTGGAACAGGTAGACGTGAATCGCTTGTTTACTCTTTCCAAAAATACTAGGACTAGGGGCATGCAATGAAGCTACAAAGTAGTACATTTAAAACAACTCGAAGAAAATATTTCTTCACTCAACGTGTAATTAAACTCTGGATATGTTGCCATAGAATTTGTAAAAGCAGTTAACTTAGTTGGGTTTATAAAAGGTTTGGATAACTTCCTAAAGGAAAAGTCCGTAAGCCATTATTAAGATGGACTTGTGGAAAATCTACTTCTTATTTCTTGGATAAGCAGCATAAAATATATTGCACTGTTTTGGGATCTTGCCAGGTACTTTTAACCTGGATTAGCCACTGTTGGAAACAGGATGCTGGGCTTGGTGGACCTTCTGTCTGGCCCAGAATGGTAGCGCTTCTGTTCTTATATGATTGAGGTCTTTAAAATCCTGAGTGGTGTAGAATGGGTAGAAGTGAATCAATTTTTCAGTCTTTCGAAAAGTATAAAGACTAGGGGACACTCAACGAAATTATGTGAAAATACTTTTAAAACAAATAGGAGGAAATATTTTTTCACTCATAGAATAGTTAAGGTCTGGAACTTGTTGCCGGATGATAAGGTAACAGCGGTTAGTGTATCTGGGTTTATAAAAGGTTTGGACAAGTTCCTGGAGGAAAAGTCCGTAGTTTGTTATGGAGATGGACATGGAGGAAGCCACTGCTTGCCTTGGGTTTGGAAGCAAGGAATGTTGCTGCTAATTGGGTTGGGTTTCTGCCAGGTATTTGTGACTTGGATTGGCCACTGTTAGAAGCAGGATACTGGGCTAGATGGAGCATTGGTCTGACCCACTACGTTATTCTTATGTTCTTAGGTACTGACTTCTTAACTACTTGAAACAGTTCCCTCGCATTAAAATGAAACTGAACAAAACTTAAATGCACTTTCATACTGAATAGATCCCTAGATGCCTTAAAGGAAATAGGGCAATAATTTTTTGGGGGGAAGATCTGCAAGCGTAATGCAGTTAAACCCTTCAGAAAAATAGTGCCCTTCTCTGGGAAAAAGTGACTAAAGTCTCCAGAAACAAACTTAACATAGTAACATAGTAGATGACGGCAGAAAAAGAGCTGCACGGTCCATCCAGTCTGCCCAAGAAGATGAATTCATATGTGCTACTTTTTTATTTGTACTGTCCTCTTCAGGGCACAGACCATATAAGTCTGGCCAGCCCTATCCCCGCCTCCCAACCACCAACCCCGCCTCCCACCACCCGCTCTGGCACAGACTGTATAAGACTGCCCAGCCCTATCCTCGCCTCCCAACTACCAGTCCTGCCTCCCACCACCAGCTCTGGCACAGACCGTATAAGTCTGCCCAGCACTATCCCTGCCTCCCACCACTGAGGTTTTAATGAATTCTGTTAGGGCAAACAATTTATAATACAGCAGTCCAAATCCTGTTCTCTTATGTGAAAATAAATAAATAAATAAGTTACAGAAGTTCAAGCATGTAATTTTTTCATACTGCTTATGGACCCATGACATGAAAAATCAGCCATTCTCAATATTTAGGATTGGAGACTTTAGTCACATTTTCACAGGTGACTATTATTTTCTTTCCATTCTCAGGGTTCTGTGGGAGTATCCTTCATATAATATGAATTGTGGTGTTGGAGAAACCTGAAAAGTACCCAAGATTTTTCAGGTAGTATAGGCTTATGCCACTAATTAATGTTAATAGCAAGATTGTTGGTGGTCTTATTTGTGGTTGGAAAGCATTATATTTTTGTAATGTGTTATAGAAACTGGCTGCAGAGTTAATGGTTGTTTCAACTTCTGCTGCAAAGTCACTTTAGAATTTCTGAAAAATATTTAGAAGGCTTAGACTCGCATTTGATTTGCTTTTTACCTAGTCAACTGACTGTATAAATGCTGATTACAATGCATATAGATTTATTGTATTTCTTTGCTGCCACTGGTCCATTGAAGAATCAGTTTTCACATTGATTCAATTCATTCTTCTGTAATGTTTATTGAAGAAGAATTTGTAATCTTACTCTCTGCACACAAAATCAGTTGAAAAGGAATGCTGCTTTAAATAATTTTTATAAATCTGTAATCCATTCAGGGATTTTTGAGCCACATGTTCCCTATAACCATGATTCATTAACTCACATCTTTCCTTTTATTGTCCTGATTCCTTTAGAATTGTCTTCAAAATGCCACATAATTTTTCATTAATTATGCCACATATTGATTAGTGGCATTTTTTTTATAATGGGTACATAATGTGCAATTGTTTCATATTAAAAAGTGTTCAAAACAAGAACAATAAGACTGCAGCTTGCCAATTATGAAGCTCCCTTTCCAACACATAAAAGCTTACTAGGAATTTTTTAGTTTTTTATGGAAAGTGTTATGCAGAAATGAGTTTAACATAGTCTATTGATGAACTACCGTTAGTGGATAATTTTATAGTCTTCATCTGCCATTATTTTCTCTGTTTTTGTGCTGTGTTGTAAAATAGACCATGAGTAAATAGATGTTCTGAATCTTTCTACCTGGGGAGGGATGCTGGTGAGTGGAGTTGGGAATGGCCACATAAACAGGGAGCTCTTCTAAAACCTAATACTAGAATTCTGCAGTATCCTTCCAGATAAATTAGAAAACGGACTCATCTTCAGAGGCTTCTAAAATGTCTTCTCGTAAATCTTGGAAACTAGATTTGGGGACTGCTTTGACCCAAGGGACATAAGTACATAAGTATTGCCATACTGGGACAGACAAAAGGTCCATCAACCCACCATCCTGTTTCTAACAGTGGCCAATCCAGGTCACAAATACCTGGCAAGATCCCGAAAAAGTTCAGTATATTTTATGCTGCTTATCCCAGAAATAGCAGTGGATTTTCCCCAAGTCAATTTAATAATGGTCTATGGACTTTTCCTTTAGAAAGCTGTCCAGACCTAACCCCACTAAGCTACCCCTTTACCACATTCTCTGGCAATGAATTCCAGAGTTTAATTACACGTTGAGTAAAAAAGATTTTCTCCGATTCTTATTAAATTTACTGCTTTGTAACTTCATCACATGCCCCCTAGGACTAGTATTTTTGGAATGAGTACATAAGTAATGCCACACTGGGAAAAGACCAAGGGTCCATTGAGCCCAGCATCCTGTCCACGACAGCGGCCAATCCAGGCCAAGGGCACCTGGCAAGCTTCCCAAACGTACAAACATTCTATACACGTTATTCCTGGAATTGTGGATTTTTCCCAAGTCCATTTAGTAGCAGTTTATGGACTTGTCCTTTAGGAAACCGTCTAACCCCTTTTTAAACTCTGCCAAGCTAACCGCCTTCACCACGTTCTCCGGAAACGAATTACAGAGTTAATTACGCGTTGTGTGAAGCAACATTTCTTCGATTTGTTTTAAATTTACTACACTGTAGTTTCATCATATGCCCCCTAGTCCTAGTATTTTTGGAAAGCGTGAACAGACGCTTCACATCCACCTGTTCCACTCCACTCATTATTTTATATACCTCTATCATGTCTCCCCTCAGCCGTCTCTTCTCCAAGCTGAAAAGCCCTAGCCTCCTTAGTCTTTCTTCATAGGGAAGTTGTCCCATCCCCGCTATCATTTTAGTCGCCCTTTGCTGCACCTTTTCCAGTTCCACTATATCTTTCTTGAGATGCGGCGACCAGAATTGAACACAATACTCAAGGTGCAGTCGCACCATGGAGCGATATAATGGCATTATAACATCCTCACACCTGTTTTCCATACCTTTCCTAATAATACCCAACATTCTATTTGCTTTCTGAGCTGCAGCAGCACACTGAGCAGAAGGTTTCAGCGTATTATCGACGACGACACCCAGATCCCTTTCTTGGTCCATAACTCCTAACTTGGAACCTTGCATGACGTAGCTATAATTTGGGTTCTTTTTTCCCACATGCATCACCTTGCACTTGCTCACATTAAACATCATCTGCCATCTAGCCGCCCAGTCTCCCAGTCTCGTAAGGTCCTTCTGTAATTTTTCACAATCCTGTCGCGAGTTAACGACTTTCAATAACGTTGTGTAATCAGCAAATTTAATTACCTCGCTTGTTACTCCCATCTCTAAATCATTTATAAATAAATTAAAAAGCAGCGGTCCTAGCACAGACCCCTGAGGAACCCCACTAACTACCCTTCTCCATTGTGAATACTGCCCATTTAACCCCACTCTCTCTGTTTCCTATCCTTCAACCAGTTTTTAATCCACAATAGGACTTTTCCTCCTATCCCATGACCCTCCAATTTCCTCTGTAGGTACCAATTTCATGAGGTACCTTGTCAAACGCCTTTTGAAAATCCAGATACACAATATCAGCCAGTAAACAAACGATTCACAACAAGACTGATAAGTGATTTACCTTCACCACAGAAAGCAATGTCAGGGGAAGATGGTGACATTACTCCTCAGACGCTGATGGTTGAGCTTCTCCAGGTTAAAGATTTAGTCTGGGACAACGGAGAGGCTCTCACAGAAATACAAGATAAGATGGAAAAGCTTAACACAATTGGTGGCCTAGACTGGAGCATATTTGGATCAAACAGAAAGAAGAGTCATGGCTGTGAAAATATCAGTGAGCATCAGTGAGAAGTGCTTCAAGGCCTTGTCAGCGATGGACACAACCTAGAGGAGAGCAATCATGGCTGGAGGAATAATCTCAGAATCCTAAGGTGGTAGAGGATATGTTTACATTTTTTGAAGATCTTCTTCCCCAAATTTTAATTTCCCAATTTGAACATTCAATTATTGCTAGAATATTCTAGTGATTTGCAAACAAACAAAAATAATTCTGAATGCAATTAGTCTTCCCTCTGTAGATAGGAGGGATCTGTTGATCTGCCTGATAGTCTCTACGTTGACAATGAACAGACTTGTGGGAGGGCTCTTGAAGCATAATGGGTGGAATCGAGATTTGTGTTATTTCTCTTTTACCGGTGTTATATATAAAAAAGGGGGGCACTGGATTCAGTGCTTTCTTGCTCTTCTTTCAACCCTACAGTTTTTATACTTGCAGCTGTATTCAGTTGGAATGATTGCTATTTTTCACTATTATATGGAGTTAAGAAAATCCTGACACTAGCCCTGCCCCATGCCCTCTTTTAGTCCCTTGCCACATTCACTGTGGTAGCCTTCTCCACCCCACTACTACAATCAGTTGTTCACACTATTGTTTGCCATCTCAGAAAAAAAACTTCCATGTGTACAGATGTTCTATGATTGTTTCACGAACTTTACATAAGTGAAACAGAGCTCCAGTAGCCAAACCCTGTAAAAAAACACATTCCACACATATATAGAAAACCTGGCATAATAGTACTAAACTCAGTGATATTGCAGGCCTTGGGAACTCTGTATAGATCATAAGCACTCTTTACTGTCTTTGCTTCTAGATTAAACACTGCCGTTTACATGGCAAATACTCATATCCTGCTACTAAGGCAACCACAAAAGTTTTGAGAAACATTCCATGCCATCTCCTAAGAACTTCCCTATAATCCATGTTTCCATTCCTGCATCACCAACTGGAAATGAAGGGATACCACTATGCCAATCCTGTCAATGTCTGTACAGCCTAGATTGCAGGTCCTGAAGCCGCATGGAAGTTATAATGCCACCAACAGGTGTAGTAGCAGGTGGTACATACATCTAATGAGGGAATGCCAAGATGATCACGGGTAGCTCTAAAGATGTGCTGCTTGGTCCTGAGCACAGGAAGTTGCGTCAAAGAAGGCAGGACCAAGCAGAGAGAAGCACTAGGGCAGATGGAAGCAGAGCATCTTTAGTGCTGCACACGACTCATTGGTTTTCCAGGACCTGAGTCACCTGACCCAGAGAAAGGGAGGCCACTGGAGCCAGAGTAGGGGTGACGGAATGGAGGGCTGCCAGACCAGCAGGAGGGAAGGGAGAGAGAGCACTGCTGGACAGGTAGCTTGGAGCATCAAAAAACCCTAGCTTTTTGGGTGCCAATTTTTAAGGGTCTGCTAGCAGCCAGCCTGGCCTTTCCAAAACCAGCCAAGCTAGCTTAAAAACAGCCAGTTGGAAACCCTGTTCGAAGTGATATAATCAAACGTATAATATGGATCACAGTTTTAGTACTGCAGTTAGTAGATAACTAGATTAGAAGGCTTAGATCCTGTAAGTTTTGTTTGAAACCTACTTCCACACTTTGTTCAGTCAGCTGCCATGGGGTCTAAGTGGAAGATAGTTTCACTTAGGGGCTCATTTTCAAAGCACTTATACATACAAAGTATCATAGTAACTTATGGTACTGTGTGTGTGTTTAATTGCTTTGAAAATGAGCCCCTTTATGTCAGCATGAGGATGTTGTCTGTTTTCAAGAAACTCACTTAAATCATAGAGAGTCTTTGAAATTAAATGGGAGTGAACTGTTTTTATTTATTTGTATTCATTTACTGCCTTTTAGAAGAAATTTGAAAAGGGGGTATACAGCAAATATAATCTAGACATTGGAAATAAATAATTACAGCATTAAAAAAAATCATAGTACAAATTGAGGGACATTTTCAAAAGGATGTCCAAATCAGAACGTCCCAGACAGACATCCATCTCACATATATAGTAACATAGTAGATGACGGCAGAAAAAGACCTGCATGGTTCATCGTCTGCCCAAGAAATGTGCCACTTTTTTGTGTATACCTTACCTTGATTTGTACCTGTCTTTTTCAGGGCACAGACCATACAAGTCTGCCCAGCACTATCCCCGCCTCCCACCATTGGCTCTGGCACAGACCGTATAAGTCTGCCCGGCACTATCCCCGCCTCCCAACCACCAGCCCCGCCTCCCAATCTCGGCTAAGCTATACGGCATTTGTTAGCAACAAAAATTTCGGGTTTGTGGGGTTCCTATTCTTGTCTTGTGCCGAGTAAAGTTTCTGTTACTGACAGTATTGTTATATGTTATTTTTAATATAGAGATTTGAACTAAAAAATATACAAAAGAGGTATGGTTTAAGTCAATCTGATTTTCTTTCAAAAAACATACTTACGAACCCATGCATTAAATGTTTAGTTTATACAGCAAAATATGTATTTGAATAGTTAAAAGATTAACCACACAATAAGGCCCCCTTTTACGAAGCCGCGCTAGCAGCTGTCGGTGTGGTAATGCCAACACAGGCCATTCACTCTGAATTTCTGTGTCGGCATTGCAGCATAGCTTTGTTAAAAGGTGCCTAAGCATGTTACCGCATTTCATTACCCAGAGGGATGGATGAGTTTTATGTGACTAGTAAATAAAGCACAATTTTAATATAATGTTCATTATTTATTAAAACCCACAAAATCACCATTCATTCTTCATTCATACATACATAACTTATACATTTTTAAACCTATTCAAATACCCTAATACAAAATATATTTTCTCAAAACTTGCCAATCAAGTCCAACAGTGGTTAACCTAACCAACTAACAGTGCACTCAATGCGATTATACACAAATATATTGCTAAAAGGTTCTTCTAGGTTCTTCCAAGGACCCAATCATTTTGAAGTTATCCAAAAACTGGTATCATTCCGATGTAAGCAAATTTTTCATTATGCAACAAAATCCACTGTTACTTCACTTAATAGGCAGAATTGTCCTTAAAATATCTTTACTCCGAGACCATATACCTCCTGGAAAATTCATGTAATTTTCACCATCTTAATTCAGTCAGCTACTAGCACATAACTGCTTGCACTGTTCCTTGTAACTGAAGACATAAAGACATCACTGGTTTGAATTTGGCAATGCAATCTCTTTTCACCAGGACCCAACACGCACATGTTTCGCTCCTCCGAGCGTCTTCAGGGGTCACAATCTAAATGAACAACAGCATATAATTCACTCTCTATTACACATTCTCCATATTTCTAAACAAATAAGACCATGCTTACCGGCTATCGCAGACTGTTGGGCACTCGAGACCAGTCATTTTACTAGGTCGTCACTTCGGACGCCCACACATGCGCCTAAACCTGTGTCAGGACTCAGTATTTATCCATTACCAATTAGAGGCTCAGCCATTCTATTTCCTTGTTAAGACCACGGGGAGTGACCGTATCCCACCTGAAAATCAAACGCTGCTCCTTACGTAGCAGCATTAAAGGAATATTACCCCCGTTCTTAGGTCTAACTTGGCTAAGTACTACAAACCGCAACTCTTGAACACTATGACCCTTTAATAGCCAATGAGTAACAATAGGAGCCTCCTTGCGACCTGTACGTAAACTGCTCAAATGTTGAGCAATTCTTTAATTTTTTGAGTTGTTTGTCCAATATACCAAAGCTGGCATGGACACAATTACCATAGATACAATTTTTTGTGTCACAATCAGAGACTTCTCTCAGTGTATATTTCTTGCCACTAGAATGAGAGATTTCCACAAATTGAACTTAGGCTTAGTTAGGGGGGTGCAAGTTGAGCGATTGCTCCCCCAAATGGATTTTGAATGAAATAGCGCCTATGTAGATTGGGCTTGCAGCCTCATACTGATGCCTATTTTACAGAAAGTCTGCTCTCCCTGATTTCAAAGTCTGGCTATGCTTCTGGATAAGATATAGGAAAAGGGTCCCCCAAGAAAGTTGTGCAGTACTGGGTTAATTATCTGAATTATATGGGTAGGGCTTGATGTTTTGTTCTAAATGGAAGTATTTTAAAAAGAAATGGGGTGTATTTAGATGTATCAGTTTCTTTTTGAAGTTTGGATTTCATATCTGATAGGCTACATAGGTCTGTGCAAGAGAAAATTTCCTTATATTTTATTCTTATCATTGGTTTATTATATAAACTGCCTGTAACCCCTACTGGAAAAGTAATAGTAATAAATGTCTATCTTAATTTAAATTACACCAATGATGAATCAACATCACATATAACTACGTAAAGTTTGTTTTGTCTCATTTTCTGATTTTCACTTCAAATAAAAAGTATTGCATGTTGTCTTTATCCTTAATTTTCATTTTATTTTAATTAAATACATAAGGCCATGAACTAATACATGTATAGAAATCTTATTAACACACAACTATTTTCTTTTTATGTATCTATCATTGAACTTATTTGACAGTAAAAGTTTGTTATTCACCGTTGTGCTACTTTCATGAGCAAAGTGATGTTTGCCACAAATAATTTGTATTGAACTTACTGAAAGCAGATATAGGGCTAAACTGTTTCATTATTTAAGTACCTGTGTTTTTCAGTGTTTCCTTGATAGAATACAGTGCTAGCTCTTTTTGTGACAGGTTCCTGCCAGAGCACAAACGTGTCCATTTGCAGAAGGTATCTCAAGCAGGGAGTGGAGGAGGAGGAGATGCTTATCTATCTGAGGGCCTGCATTCCCAAGAGAAGATTGGTGCTACTGGGGATTTAGTGAAAAACAGTGATTCAGATCCTCAGTCTGCACTTTGTACCACACAGCAAGGAAGACCACCTAAGCCATTAACAACTCCAGAAGAACAAATTAAGTCCAAACCATCAGAGGGAACAAATCCTTGTCAAGAGAAAGATAAGCAACTTGTGACTTACAGCCTTGATAATAGCCTGGCTAAAATGGATGATCAGCAAAGACCTTTACACATTGTCTGGCCTCACAGGTGGTAAGTGTCGCTCCGATTAGATATATATTTATTGTCCTTAAATTAAAAATCATGCTGTGAGCTGCCTTGAGTATCCTTTGGAATGGCAGGCTAAAATCCCAAATTATTATTATTATTTGTCTTGCCTGTAAATGTAAAAAGCTGTTTCTGTGATTTTAAAGGAATGTTGATACAATGTGTGGAACACCTCTTCTAATAACTCTGGAGTAAGCACTTTAGTACTATTTAATATTATTAGCCTCTTTTGTAGAGAAAAATTTGTCTTGTAAAATCATCATGCCTGCCTGCCCTCCCCTCCCCTGCTCCTTATAAATGTCTTTCACCACCCCTCTCCCCCACCAGTTTATCAAATTTTATTTAAACGCCCCCCCCCCCCACACACACCCACACCCGCCCACACACACAACTAACAGAGCACACCACTGTCACTGGCTCACACTTCTCATGAGCTCTTGACATTACTGATACTTAGAGGCACTGGTAAAGGTTTGCAGACGGAGGATAATTCTATAAAGTATGTTCTGTCTGTTAAAAGTTGATTGCACACATTCATCTTTTGAATAATGGCCTATATGTACATATTATGCACACATATATGCCAAAATTCTACCTAAACGCTATTCTGTAAATACACACATACCTTACACAATACATATTTTACAGGTAGGCATACAGAGGCGGAGTCTGGGCAGGAATCACATGTGTAACTCTAGGTTATGTGCATATCACTGGAAATTAGTTATACACATGCCAGTTCTATGACTGGCATAAATGTTCATGACTAACTTATAGGCACGTATTTTCACATTTGCGCTAGCATCCTATAAAAGAGGCAGGTACCTACATTCCTTTATAGAATAGGCTCCAAGAGCCAGATTCTGTTTAAGGCGCGGTGAATAGTGCATGTTAAATTGTGCATGTGGCCAATTTACGCGCAGTACTCATTTGAGTAACAAGCCAATTAGTGATGATAATTGGCCGATAGCAACTAATTATCACTAATTGGTAGTTGGGATTTACGCGCGCTTCTTTTTAGACGTATTCTAAAAAGAGGTGCACGTAAATTCCAATGTGTGTAACTGAAAAGAGAGTGCAGCCATGGGAGGAATGTAGGTGTGTTTGGGACGTCAGGGGAGCGTGCGCAGGTATTTACACCAGGTTTTCAGTGGCGTAAATGTACGCAAGTTCCCCCAGTCCGTGCGCTATTCTATAAACTGCGTCTTACCGTAGACATGGTTTATAGAATAGTGCTACACACATTATTCCAGCACACCTACATTTTAGATGCCGTATATAGAAGTGGCCTACACTCTCTTACTGTACAGTAAGGTGAAAGTCTGGACTATACCTGTTGGGTGTTCCCAGCACCTTCCCGTATAATTACTGCACAGAAAAAAATCTATACTTTGTGGTATGTTAGCAGCATAAATACACTTAGGGCTCCTTTTACTAAACTGTGGTAAACACTACCACGTGCTTAACGTTGCTTAAAAGGGCTTACCGTGGGACGTGCTGAGACATCCCACAGTAAGTTCTGAATATACATGGGCAAACCATGAACTAAAAATGTATTAAAATTTTTCTGGAAGGGGGGTAGAGAGTGGTCATTTCTGCACTAAGAGCACCTACATTGCCCCGCTCTAAAATTAGCACGTAAGCCCTTCCCGCCTGCAAAATAGGTGGCGGTAAGGGCTGATGCACTAATTTTTGGCAATGGCCATGTGCTAATGGCAACATCTAACGCATGGCCATTAATTCAGAAAATTGAAAATCAGCTTGAGTGTGCGGGAAAGACCCGCGTAAGAACGCTCCAAGGCCACTTTCTACTGCAGCTTTGTAAAAGGGCCCCTTAAGTT
>NC_044037.1:259236129-259259839 GCF_901765095.1 Microcaecilia unicolor
CAAACCTCCCTTATTTCCTGGTGGTGGCTTTCTAAACTAAGGGTTTTGTATTGTAATTCCTAGTATATTTCAGTTGTTTTTCCAACAATTACAACTGCTGAATTAAATTAATCCACAGCAGCAGGGCCGCCGAGAAACTTGGCCGGGCCCGGGACAAGGCCGCCTCGCCCCTGCCGCAGCCCCGCCCCCGAGGTCGCCGCTCCCCTCCCCCCTCCAAGGTCGCCGCTGCTGCTGCTGCTCCCCCGAGGGTGGGATACAGGGAGGGAAGGAGACCCGAAGGGAGGAGTTCCGCCTCACAGGGAGGTGAGAGGGAGAGTCGCACCGCGCTGTGATTTAAATACAGGGGGCCGGCCCGGTGGCAGACGGTCAGAGGGCGGGTGGGACTGGCACCGGCCCCCCTTGAAGGCCCGGGCCCTGGGGATTTTGTCCCCCCCCCCCCTTTCGACGGCCCTGCACAGCAGGGTACCAAAATGCAGCGTTTTCAAGGATTTTTCTAAAAAGGGTAGCGTGTCACAAGAAAACTGAGCCCGATAGGCAAAAACTGATTTCATTTTCAAATTCAGCACCCATGACTTAGCTAAGAACACCATTCACATTCTTTGTAACAAAATACCGTTTACCTATTCAGACCAGTGTCCAGTTAACTCTGCGCATAAAGTTAAGACAGACTCTTTTGCTGTCCTGATTTTATGCACTTACTTAGCCGATTAGGGAACCGAATATTGCTTTCAACCAGCTACATTGTGACCACCCAAACTCCGCCCCTGGACTGCCCCTAACCTCCAAGCGATCAGATTGGTGAATCAGTAGGACAATGATTATCCGGACTAAATCTGGATGATTGGACAAACTTTTATTATTTATTTATTTGTTGCATTTGTACCCCACATTTTCCCACCTATTTGCAAGCTCAATGTGGCTTACATAGTACTGTCAAAGGCGTTTGCACAGTCGGTGAATAACAAATACAAAGTTGTATAGTGATCGTATGAGATATAAGTGGAGGGTCGAAATGGATGAAGATTGCGTGATGTCCTGTTCGATCAGTCATGCTGTGTTGGTAGGTGACGAGGGTTACATGGGGTCGTTGGGGTAGGCCTTTTTGAAGAGGTAGGTTTTTAGTGATTTCCTGACGTTCAAGTGGTCGTGGATTGTTTTCACAGCTTTTGGGAGCCCATTCCATAGTTGTGCGCTTATGTAGGAGAAACCGGCTGCGTAAGTTGTTTTGTATTTCAGTCCTTTGCAATTTGGGTAGTGTAGGTTTAGGTAGGATCTTGATGATCTGACTTTGTTTCTTATTGGTAAGTCTATAAGGTCTGTCATGTATCCTGGGACTACGCCGTACATGATTTTGTGGACTAAGGTGCAGAAAAGGATGCTGGGCCACCAGCAGAGGAGAGGGAGACAGGAGAGTGATGTGCTACTGCTAGATGGGCCTGTTCTTACCCAGGCCCACCTGTAGCTATTCCACTGTGCGCCGGTCCACATAATTGGACATCTGGATTTTCAGCATTCCACTATATTTGATACCATGGACTCTGTTATGTAAGTCCAGTCCTGGAGTATCCCTTGCCAGTCAGGTTTCAAGATATCCACAATGAATATGCATGAACTTGATTTGTATACACTGCCTCCATTATATGCAAATCTCTTTCATGCATATTCATTGTGGATATTCTGAAAACCAGACTGACAAGGGGTACTCCAGGACTGGACTTGGGGAAATACTGCCATAGACTACGTGTTTTAAATAAGCGACAAAGACTGAATGGTGTGACAAAACGTTTTCCATCATCTGTTGTATTTCTTCGCTTCTCATCCACACTGCTCCTAACCTAGCCAGATAGGGAATGGCTGGTTATCAGAGATATTCAGCGCCACTACCCAAATACCACTGAATATTGGCAGCTGGCCTGCTCAACACGGTTTAACAGGACAGATGCCTCTCCTGCCCAAATAAACCACTGTGAATACTGGGGCCTATGAATTGCAACCCAACAGTTTAATAAACAGATTTTTATTGTATTGTATTGTAAATCTATATATATTATGAACCTTCCAAATTGCAATTCCTATATATTATTTACTTATAATTTGTGATCTGTTTGCATTCATTTAAACAAGGTGTCTGGAAAAAATGGGACCCCTTACATAGTTTCAAAATACATCCAATTGTTTAAACATTTATGACCTTCAAAAATACATTAGTCCAGCCTTTATTAGGACACTCCCTTAGCAAATATTTTGCGCCGAATGCCTTATTCAAAAATTTAATTATTTATTTGGATTTTGCTCACACTTTTTTTGGTAGTAGCTCAAGGTGAGTTACATTCAGGTACACTGGGTATTTGACAACTTTATCTTCTTGACTAAACACCGTTTGTCATTTTGGTATATCTTAGTTTTCAAAATTCCTTTCAAAGATTATGTCATTTCTTTATTTTTAGTTATACAAAATATTTATAATACATGAGACAAGCTCATTTAAAACAACCCGTACTGTAACACTCAGGCTTTATTTCATCCTCAACCAACTCTCAAAACATTTTGGCCCTCATTTTACAAGCCCTATTCACATTTGAGTGGGCTGTTTCAGCATTGCTGCATGGCTTTGTAAACAGGGGGGTTAGACACTTGTGCAAGATAAATGTTTAAGCCCCCAAAGATGGGATATGCACGTCTCAAACCTAAGTGCATGCAAATGACAAGGAGCTATAGTCTGGGCATGTTTTGGATGAGTCAAGAGCATGGCAACTTGATAGACATTTATTCACCATTGCAGAAGGGGACTAAACTGTCCTAAAAGATCGACGTCTGGAGTTACACCTGCTGCCAAGCAAGGTTAGGATTTGGTAAACAGCTGTTGTTGAGCAGCACTCCACTGGAAGGATTAGAAAAGATAGTTTCCTTTAATCCCCCAGTGGTTTTTGACCCGCAGAATTCCAAACTGGCAAGGGAAACCGGTCTCTATGATGATATCCCCCTGATATTCAAAACCATTTAACTGGCCAGGAGTGGCACTTGGCTGGATATTCAGTGGGAGATAGTCAGCTATCTCCTGCTGAATATCCCCAGATAGAAGCTAGCTGGTTATTTCATGTGATATAATCGGCTAGCTGGGGATATTGAGCACCAGTTAAGCAGCGGCTGTGGGGTGATATGATAGAAGTCTACAAGATAATGAGCGGAGTAGAGCGGACAGATGTGAAGCGTTTGTTTACACTTTCAAACAACAATAGAACCAGGGGACACAAGATGACGCTAGAATATGGTAGATTAAAAACAAACAGGAGAAGGTTTTTCTTTACTCAGCGTGTAGTTGGACTCTGGAACTCGTTGCCGGAAAATGTAGTGACAGCAGCTGGCCTTACGGACTTTAAAGGGGGTTTAGACAGGTTCCTGAGGGAAAAGTCCATTGAACATTATTAAAAATTATTTTTTTTAGGGGGGGTTGCCGGGTTCTTGAAGCCTGGATTGGCCGCTGTCGGAGACAGGATGCTAAGCTTGATGGACCATTGGTCTTTTCCCAGTATGGTGGTGCTTATGCTCTTGTTGTATATCTTTGGCCGGTTTGAACTTGACTGGCCAGTGCTGAATATCAGCTTGACTGGTTAAGTTCAAACCAGCCAAAAATAAATTGGAACAACACTGACTGTGGGAGGCAGCCCAGCTATCTCTCATGGTCTGAATATCAGCCCCTATATAAATGTCTATCAACCTTACCAAAGGAAAATCCTGCCAAACGAATCTAATTGACTTCTTCGACTGGGTGACCAAAGAGCTGGGTGAAGGACATGCGATAGATGTGATCTACTTAGATTTCAGCAAAGCCTTTCATTCAGTCCCTCACAGAAGACTTGTGAATAAGCTGAGAGGACTGAACTTAGGACCCAACGTGGTGAACTGGATTGAAAACTGGTTGACTGACAGGCAGCAGAGGGTGGTGGTAAATGGAATCGGCTCGGAGGAAAGGAAGGTGAGTAGTGGAGTGTCTCAGGGTTCGGTTCTGGGGCCAATTCTGTTTAATATATTTGTGAGAGTCATCGCTGAAGGGGAAAAGTTTGCCTTTTTGCAGATGACACAAAGATAGCCAGTAGAGTGGATACCCTGGAGGGAGTAGAAACCAAGATAAGGGATCTCCAAGCGTTAGAAGAATGGTCGAGGGTCTGGCAGTTAAATATATGATTGAAAGGGAGTAAGGTGGATATTTGAATGATTGTGAACGTTTGTTGGACGCATGAAAGGAGTTCTGCAATAAACTGTTTATTATTGGGTATGAGTGCACATAAAAATAAATAAAAAATTGTTAAATAGATATATGTTTACAAGGAGTGCTTTAAAGCGTTATATATTGAGTATATTTGTACTCCAGGTAAAATAAAATTCCCCTGTGGCAGTGTAATAGTTAAAATTTAATGCCAAGAAGTGCAGAGTGATGCACTTGAGGTACATAAATACAAAAGAGATGTACCAGATAGGAGGGGAGAGATTGGTAAGCTTGGCTCAGGAGAGGGACCTTGGGGTGATGGTGTCTGAAGATCTCAAGGTGACGAAACAATGCAACAAGGTGGTGGCTGCGGCCAGAAGGATGGTAGATCGCATAGAGAGTGGTATAACCAGCAGCAGAAATAATGTGTTGATACCCCTGTACAAGTCGTTGGTGAGGCCCCACTCGGAGTATTGTGTTCAGTTTTGGAGGATTTATCTTGCTAAGGATGTAAAAAGACTTGAAGCGGTTCAGAGAAAAGTGACTAAAATGGTAGGGAGTTAGCAAGACGTACGTGCAGAGACTTACTGACCTAAACATGTATACCCTGGAGGAAAGGAGAAACAGAGGTGATATGATACAGACATTCAAACCTTTTCCAGAGACGGGAAAGTGGTAGAACCAGAGGTCATGAATTGAGGTTGAAAGGGGGCTCCTTCAGAAATAATGTCAGGAAGTATTTTTTCACTGAGATGGTAGCAGATAAGTGGAATGTTCTCCCAAGGAAGGTGATAGAGATGAAAATGGTAACGGAATTCAAAAAATGTGTGGAACAAACACAAAGGAATCCTGTTTAGAAGGATCAAATCCAAAGAAGCTCAACAGAGATTAGGTAGGAAACCCAATGCTGGGCAGGCTTTTACAGTTTGTGCCCTGATCGAGGCTGAATAGATTTGGATGGGCTGGAGTGGAGCTATTCAGGGGCTTTGACAACAACTTCAGAAATTTTGGAACGGGGCCAGTTCTGGGCAAATTTCTATGGTCTGTGCCCAGACATGACAAGAATAAATCAAGATCAGATATACATATGATGTATCACTTCATACCATAAAATAATCAGTGGAGTTGAACGGGTAGATGTGAAGCGTCTGTTCACGCTTTCCAAAAATACTAGGACTAGGGGGCATGCGATGAAGCTACAATATAGTAAATTTAAAGCGAATCAGAGAAAAATTTCTTCGCTCAACGTGTAAACTCTGGAATTCGTTGCCAGAGAATGTGGTAAAGGCGGTTAGCTTAGCGGAGTTTTAAAAAGGTTTGGACGGCTCCTAAGGAAAAGTTCATAGACCGTTATTAAATGGACTTGGGGAAAATCCACTATTTCTGGGATAAGCAGTATAAAATGTTTTGTACATTTTTAGGATCTTGCCGGGTGTTTGTGACCTGGATTGGCCACTGTTGGAAACAGGATGCTGGACTCGATGGACCTTTGTCTTTCCCAGTATGGCAATACTTATGTACTTATGTAATGAGTTTATCTTATTGGACAGACTGGATGGACTATACAGGTCTTTATCTGCCATCGTCTACTATGTTACTATGTTTATTTTTCTAAAATGGCTAAGGTAAACATGTGCCGGCACATACACATTTATGTTGGAAATTCTGACCTGGATGTCTCGATTCGGACTTCTACATTCTTTCTAAGGCTTCTCTGCCTTGCCGCTGGCCACTCAAAAAGACCCCTCCTTACCTGTTGAGCTGCCCTTTATGCCCTCCCTCCGCCCCCTGCCTTTCTTTAACTTTTTCTTTACTGCTACTCCATTTCCTGCCTACAGCCCAGTTGTGTTCAGCCTCCCTAATCGGATTGGCCTCTTTCTTTTCCAGGCTTTGTCTAAAAATTAAAGGAGTTAATAAACGGAAGCATAATTTTGATATAAGAGGCCATATTTTTATTTCTAAGGCTTAAAGCCTTGTCTTCATCATACTCCACAAAATGGCGATGAACCTAAAGGAACACATGTGCATTCTATTCAGACATCATATTGCATTTCCAAAAGGGGTTATCAGACCAGATAGTGATAAAACATACAAACAGGGCAGGAGACACCATGGCACTCACCTTTCATCACACACACTGAACACTCCAGTATATCAACACTTGACAAATTATGTAATAAAAAGTGGAATTTATTATGGTCGCACCATTCTGTACTTACTTATGCAAAAACTGTTACAGTTTCATGCAATTACATTTATGCATGTACAGTGGGGGAAATAAGTATTTGATCCCTTGCTGATTTTGTAAGTTTGCCCACTGACAAAGACATGAGCAGCCCATAATTGAAGGGTAGGTTATTGGTAACAGTGAGAGATAGCACATCACAAATTAAATCCGGAAAATCACATTGTGGAAAGTATATGAATTTATTTGCATTCTGCAGAGGGAAATAAGTATTTGATCCCCCACCAACCAGTAAGAGATCTGGCCCCTACAGACCAGGTAGATGCTCCAAATCAACTCGTTACCTGCATGACAGACAGCTGTCGGCAATGGTCACCTGTATGAAAGACACCTGTCCACAGACTCAGTGAATCAGTCAGACTCTAACCTCTACAAAATGGCCAAGAGCAAGGAGCTGTCTAAGGATGTCAGGGACAAGATCATACACCTGCACAAGGCTGGAATGGGCTACAAAACCATCAGTAAGACGCTGGGCGAGAAGGAGACAACTGTTGGTGCCATAGTAAGAAAATGGAAGAAGTACAAAATGACTGTCAATCGACAAAGATCTGGGGCTCCACGCAAAATCTCACCTCGTGGGGTATCCTTGATCATGAGGAAGGTTAGAAATCAGCCTACAACTACAAGGGGGGAACTTGTCAATGATCTCAAGGCAGCTGGGACCACTGTCACCACGAAAACCATTGGTAACACATTACGACATAACGGATTGCAATCCTGCAGTGCCCGCAAGGTCCCCCTGCTCCGGAAGGCACATGTGACGGCCCGTCTGAAGTTTGCCAGTGAACACCTGGATGATGCCGAGAGTGATTGGGAGAAGGTGCTGTGGTCAGATGAGACAAAAATTGAGCTCTTTGGCATGAACTCAACTCGCCGTGTTTGGAGGAAGAGAAATGCTGCCTATGACCCAAAGAACACCGTCCCCACTGTCAAGCATGGAGGTGGAAATGTTATGTTTTGGGGGTGTTTCTCTGCTAAGGACTACTTCACCGCATCAATGGGAGAATGGATGGGGCCATGTACCGTACAATTCTGAGTGACAACCTCCTTCCCTCCGCCAGGGCCTTAAAAATGGGTCGTGGCTGGGTCTTCCAGCACGACAATGACCCAAAACATACAGCCAAGGCAACAAAGGAGTGGCTCAGGAAGAAGCACATTAGGGTCATGGAGTGGCCTAGCCAGTCACCAGACCTTAATCCCATTGAAAACTTATGGAGGGAGCTGAAGCTGCGAGTTGCCAAGCGACAGCCCAGAACTCTTAATGATTTAGAGATGATCTGCAAAGAGGAGTGGACCAAAATTCCTCCTGACATGTGTGCAAACCTCATCATCAACTACAGAAGACGTCTGACCGCTGTGCTTGCCAACAAGGGTTTTGCCACCAAGTATTAGGTCTTGTTTGCCAGAGGGATTAAATACTTATTTCCCTCTGCAGAATGCAAATAAATTCATATACTTTCCACAATGTGATTTTCCGGATTTAATTTGTGATGTGCTATCTCTCACTGTTACCAATAACCTACCCTTCAATTATGGGCTGCTCATGTCTTTGTCAGTGGGCAAACTTACAAAATCAGCAAGGGATCAAATACTTATTTCCCCCACTGTAGCTTACAATATCAAACAATATCTAGAGCATTTGGGCAGGGTGTATAGCCTTTCGAGTCACACAGTTCCAACAGTTTCAACCTTACATTAAGCACATTCCTTTGCTACCTGTGGCATATATCGTAGATATGCTGAAGTGCTACCATCACTTCCTTGATAGGGGGTTGCTGTAAAAGTACATTCCCCTTCTTAAACATTAACTCTTTCTTGATTCCTTCATCCTCCCCATTCTGTCGAAGTCTGAGGTAGGCACCGTCGACCTTCTCTTAATCTGGCACTGGCCCCCCTCTGTACAAGAGGGAGACTTGCTGTGTTTTTGACATCATTCATGCCAATGCTAGTATGTGACAACAGAACTTACATATTTGACCACTGTTAAAGCTTGATTTGGTTTGAAACCTCCTGCTGTGTGCTGTGTTAGGCTAGAACCCACCTCCAATAAATGGGACATTGCCTGCAAAATGGTGATTACACCTTTGCCAACACCCTTCTTGCTGCCTCCTATGGCCACCCCTAGGACCTCCCTTCCTATTACATACATCCCAACCCTCCCCCTCTAACCTTTACTTGCCTCCCCTTCTGCTACTCCTGATCTATCCTGCCTACATCTACCTGCAAACCCTTTCTTCTGAGCCCATCCCCCCTCCCCTCCTCCTAGTACTGCCTTCTCTAGCTGTGCTGGACCGTCGCCCATTTGCAGCTGACCGCCTAGGCATCTGGGTCAGCTTCCTTTTTATTCAATGTCCTGATTTAAACCTTTTGGAATCAGACTTGCCCACAAAAAAAATAAATGCATGTTCACACTACAGCAATCTCCAAGGCAAATGCCCTCCCCAAGTTAATCAGTCCCCACATCCTATGCCTGCTGCCAATGTGATACTAAAGGTGCATTTTTCTTTAGAAGTTCGAATAGTGAAACCTTGTTCAATTATACGATGTTTTGCCAGATGGGTTGTTTTTCAGTATACATTTTTTTACAAAGACACATCACAGCATAGATTGCTCTTGATTTCAACTTATAACAGAATTCTATAGACAGATGAATAAATTCCCTTAGCTCCAATGTGTTGGAAGATGCAAAAGAATTTCCATACTTAAAATATCAGGATTGTAATGTACAAATTTCCTTCTGAATTGTACTAAATGAAATGTACTAAAATATCTCTTAAATTTGTCCATTGTTGAAGAGTAAATCATGCTGTTTAAATGAATTCTTGTTGAATTTTTAATATCCAGCAATAATACAATTTCATTTACTTAACTTTATTTGTTTCAGGTGAATAGGGTAATATACAAGTGAGTGGGGAGTCAGCTTGCCTGTAATCCAATAGCACCTCTCTGTAAACATGCATTCAAAAGCACATTGTTACAGTTTTTGGGATAAATGTATTTATGAAAAAGATGCATATAAACAATTTAACATTTATTTTTATATGCCCCTAAAATTTGATCGCTTGAAAGATTTGTAGTCAGAGATAGAAATGATATTGGAACTGACATTGTTACAAAGTTTGATTACTACCAGAGAGTATGGTTTTATGTATTGTTTATATCCTACTGTAAAGTGCTTCTATGTGTTACCTAGAATTTATAAGTCGATAGACAATCCACCAGATAGCCCAATAGTAGCAGGTACTGGATCCTTGCTGGAATCATTGTCTCTTTATGTGAATCCATTTATGAGACCTCTTTGAGGTGAAATCATATATACAAGTCTACAGCTTTTTTGAAACTTCTTAACTCAGTAGTTGCAAGTTGATGATACGTGGTTATTAATGGACATTACAAGCTGTATTGATGCCACTGACATTTTAGCGTTACTACCTAGTGATTTTTGCATGTTAAAAATGTTCAAGTTAAATACAGTAAAACAATGTCATTCAAACAATACCATTAACAATGTGTCAGAATTTCACAGTCACTATGAATGCTCAAAGTGTTCATCCCCAGCTTTAGCACAGACCTTAAGTTGATTTGGGAAGTTTTTAACAACGTTGTCGATCTGTACCTGTGGCAGGCTGTCCTAGATCCTCTGCGGCACTTCCTTGATTTTGCAATTGCTGCTTTGGGTGGAGTTTGTGATAGACCTCCAACATTGTTCCCCAGACAAAAGTCTATGTCACTGTGACATCATTAATAGTTAGCTGGTACCCCCCTTTTTTCCCCCAAATAAAGTTAGTTTTATAGTGTGAACCTTTTTTAAAACATGAAAATCGCTGGGTGTTCAAGCCAAAAATTCTAACTTCACCAAGTTTAAAGATAATCCCATTCCACTTGGCACATAAGCGTAGATAGTAACAGCAAATAAAGCTGTAAAATTTCACTTCGAAATTCCAAGCAGTTGCTGAGAAAACATTAAAAAAAACCTCTAGTTTTTGTTTGTTTGTTTTTTTGCCTCACCATGAGCAGAATTTCACACAGATTATAGTGGGCAATATTATAACTGCCCGAAAAGGTGAAAAGTACAAATATGCATTTTACAGCATGGGTTTTGACAAAGGTTTATGGTACATACTGATTTTCAATTTGAAAATTACCCCAGGGAAAGTATTCACATACTTACACCTACTAAATTGTGTGAATATTTTTTCAGAGGAAAAAAATACATATTTTGAAAATGCAAAAATGTGCACTGAACTCTATATCCCATCCTCCCCCTGCCTCCCCCTACAGCAGTTAGACACGCACACAAAATTTATTTTTTTATTTTCTTTGGCATTTTATACCATTTAGCTAGGTACCCAGTTTGCAATATAAAACAAATTAAGGCCTATTTTTGAAAGAATGTAGAATTCAGAATTGAGATGTCCTGGTTGAAATGTGTATAGTTCTGGTAGTATTTTAGAAAAGGATCTGCCAACATAGGGTCCCTTTTACTAAAGAGTTGCTGTGTGGGCAATCCAGAACTAGCAAATGCCCAATGTGGCTGCCGGCGGTAGCGCCCCCAGCACACAAAATGTCTGGTGTTTGCCAGAATTTTTGAAAAATTAATACCACGGGGGTTTTCCAGTGGTAATCGGGCAGGGCAGTGGGCTGCCAGGTTACGCTGCCTGTTTACCGCCACCTCAGTGGATGACGGTAAGTTGTCCTGCAGAAATGGCCACATTGCAAGTGCGAACTTACCATACGGCCATTTCTTTTTTGGGGGCTTTTTACTCGCTGCAGTAAAAAGGGCCTTGGTGGGCGCTAAAACAGCCACTGCTACTAGTGTAGGGCTTCTTTTACTGCAGTTTGGTAAAAGGGCCTCATAGAGCCTTGTGTTAGAATAGATGTGTTTATGGTTTCCACATGCAGTGTGAGCATGTATTTTATAGCTGTTAACAAGAAAAACATCAACAGAGGCAATTTGACAATTTAACTTGTGTAAATGCTGATATTACACATGTAAACGTTTTTTTTAATAGGGCTTCCAAAATAACCACAATTATGTATAAATAAAAAACATTTATCATGAAAATTAGATAAGATAAAAAGTTACACAAAACCACTTAGGGGGCCCTTTTACAATGCTGCGGTAGAGCTACCACAGTGTTGACGTGCACCAATCTGGCACTACTGACAGCCCACCGTGGGAGCCAGCGGTATTGCCACCCCTACCATGTGCCATTTCCAGCATAACCGGAAATTGTTTTTTTTTTATTATTGCCAGGGGCTTACCACAGGAAATGGCTGTGAGGCAAGTTTGTACTTATCACACAGCCATTTCCTTTTTTTAAAGAAACACGCTGCGATGAAAGGGGCCTCGGCGTGTGGAAAATCCAGGTGCCAGTGCCACCACAGGGCCCCTTTACCTTAGCTTGGTAAAAGGGCCCCTTAGGTAAACAATATAAAACATTTCAGCTGATATTCAGCTGGTGGCAGTAAGGACACTATTCTATAAATGGCGCTCAAAGTTGGGTGCCATTTATAGAAGATTTACATCAACTGAACCCTGGTGTAGATCCCCATGCCTAAATTAATGTGAATCCTCTGAATTCTGTAACACTGCATGCAAATCCTAGCAATGCCCCTGACCCCCTGCTATAGCCACGTCCTATTTTCAGATCCATGCAGAAAAAATTTACACGCGCATCTTTATAGAATAGCAATTGTAAAGGTGTGCACATAAATTCCAGTTATTGCCAATTAGCTCAATAATAGCACCCAATTATCAGAGCTAATTAACTTGTGTGCACAATGGGAATGTGCGCCCAAATTTTCACACACACTTTTGAGCGCTATACACAGAGGGCTAACGTTTTTTTTAAATGCTAACCGTCGCCGGCTAAATTAGCCCCAGATAGTCAGTGCCAGGTCATGTCTGGAAACAAACATTGAATATCCAGGGCTATTCGCACCAGCACTGACTGCCGGAGCTTATGCAATTCTTGGCCAGTATTCAGCTGGGGCCTGCATAGGACAGTTATGCGGTCCACAGCTGAATATCGGCCTGTGGTGCACCCGCATAACCCTCAGTATAGTCCTTTTAGCCCCTCTGATCTCACCCCTGAAACGGCCTCCTCCCTATCTCCCTCCTCCCAGCTTGTGGCATTAAGACATCCATATCCTATCCCACCACCTCCCCCCACCCCATGGTCATGATGAGCCCCCTTAGGCCTACCTAAAATACCTGATGGTCTAGTGGGGGTGAAGGGGGCAAGAGCAAACCCCACTTAATCCTGCCAGTGGCTGCATCATTAAAATGGCTGCCCTAAATTCGCCAGGTTAGGTATGAGGGTGCTGGAACTGAATATTGGCACACGCATTACTGCCGGCTTCTCCCCAGCTCTGCCCCTTATACTGCCCCTGACCTTTCCACATAGAAACATGGCTGGTCAGAGCCGATATTCAGTGGCTAACTGCTGCTAAATGTTGGCAGTTGGGCAGCCCCAAGCAATTTAAGCAGGCACCTGCCCACTAAATCACTTTGAATATCGGGAGAATTGTACTTAAATGAAAACAAATCTTCATAAATGTTTTAAAGCGATATAAAAACCTTTATAATGTAAGTCCTGATGCTATGGCCCCAATATTAAGACCGCAGAAGATAGCCAGGCTGTCTCCCTCAGTCCACGTTCAACCCGGACATTCAATGCCGGGCCATTTCCGGTCACCGGCATTGAATATCCGGGTTTTTTTCAGCTAGTTTGAAGATAACTGGCTATGTCACATAGCCGGTTATCTTTAAACCGGCCAAAGATATACCAGGGTTTGAAGCGGCCAAATATGACCACCAGCTGCTAACCGTGGATATTCAGCAGAGGATAGCCGGTTATTCCCTGCTGAATATCGGCGGATAGCCGGTTAAGCAGTATTTAACTGGTCAGCATCCGTTCTAACTGGTTAAATAGCGCTAAATATCAGGCAACATGTATATACTTATATCTGCATATAAGGGAATGCATGGATAATTGAAAATTACCCTCCCTATCTGCAACTTCTGCTCACAGTAAATAAATCAGTGGCCATATTTAAGCAAAGTTGTAGCATTCTCTGGAAAGTATTTTCTTTTTCCTCTTCGTTCTTTTTTTTTTTTTCTCATATCAAAGCACTGTTTGACTTGTTACAGAAGATCTCTTTAGAAAAGGGGCTTCAAAACTTTTCAACTCCTCTTTCCTGTTTGTTTTCGCTTCAGTGTAAGATTAAACTGGCTCTGAAAAAAAATCAGTCTGATTATTAAATATGCAGATTATAGATAACAAAGCCTATGTTCTTTAGTGAACATTACAGAAGTTCTACAAGGATAAATCTTAAAGGCATTATGTTTTCAATAAGCTTTAAAACATTTCCACTTTTTTTTTCCCCACTGAAATGAAAGCAAATTCAAATACAAAGTATTATCTTTGAAGGCAAGAGGCCTTATCTCATATGGATACAGAAATAAACATAGCTCTTCTTTTTTTTTTTTAAGTTATTAGATCTTTTGTTGTTAAATTTCAAAAGAGGCAAAATAAGCGCTGTCATTCAAATTAAACATTAATGACATAAGAGAACAACATTTCTTTTAACTGGAAGAGACGAGGCCTCAAATCCAAATAGCAAAGTAGCAGTGGTTATAGCTCATGTCTATCTCTAGAAGGATGGAAGGTGGTAAATATTACCTACCACTCCCACCCTCACCCTCAGTTTGCCAGGGACTTGAATATCTTGCTCACAGAAGCAGACATATGCAGAATGTTAATGTCCACAATTATAACCAATGATGAAACAGCAGTTCTCGTTCAGTGTTTCATTAGGTTGATAATATATGTTATGGTCAAAGTACAATTCTCCAGGCCACTCTTGTTTTTGTCTTGGGTATATACTAAGTAATAGGTGAGAGAATTGATGGAGGCTGTTAGTTCTTTTCTAATTCTATGAACGATCATTTAGATGCCTTGCAATGCCATTTATTTCACCTCATCGTGCCTCAGTTGTTTATTAAACCAAATGAATTATAAGTAGCTGTAGTTGAAATATGTTGTGGCTGTAGAATTAATCTGAAGATACAACTTCAGGCTGCATATTTTAGAACGTAGCCTTACTTTTGAATTAAATTATTGCATTTGACATCACTTTACTAGAAGGCATAATTCTTTTTTAGAACTTATAAGAATTGCCAAACTCTGTCCAATCAGATTCCATGTAGCTCGGCATCCTGTTTCTACCCAGGCGCGTACAGGAAGTTTAGAAGAAACAGGATTATATATAGGGTTGTATATATGACTGAGTGCTTTATAATTTAATTATTTTAAATATAGCATGTTTCATAGAGAAAAAGAAGTAATAATCCTACTAATTATAGTTGAGTGTCTAATTTCTTTCTGTGCTGATAAAGCCTGGTGTGAAAATCAGTTTACTCCAAAAAGCAAGAGGAAAAAAAAGGTGATATAGCTGATGTTCCTGTTGCCTTAGCAACTGATTTATTTATTAGGGGTTGAAATGACATGAGTTAATATACGACATACCTGCTGATCGGCAAACTCTCCTATTTCAGCTCCAGTTGACAATTAAGTCTTGGACGGCTACAGCCAGGGGTTAATGTTACTCATTAGGAGAACTAGGTCATTACTGGGAAATCATGGCACTTAAGGCACCATGGGTAAAATACAAAATTCAACATCTCAACCACCAAGCTTTTTATGTTAATTAACTCTACTTTCTGTGCTTGAAAGAAAACCTTTACAAACCTGCACCAGGGCAGTGGATAAGTTATTAATGCATTTTTCTTTCTAGTTTACTTTTGTTAAGTAGCTGCATTCACTTCCTTCGCAAGGGTTTCATTATTTTATGGAAAATTCTTATGTCTATATGATGAGTACAAAGGGAAATTAAGAAGGGAATCATGATGGAAATCAGCCTTACCACAAGGGAATGAGCAAATAAAAGCCTTGAAAATGAAAATAAATAAGCTTTGTTAATACCTCACCTTAGGAGCGTAATATAAACCCAGCAGAGCTAGAGATATTTAGAGGTACTTCTTTTGCTTACTTATTAAGCAGTTACACAAGTCATTTGACCTTCAGAAATGGTAACTTTCTGTTGCCTACATACCGTTCATAGAAAGAAGGTTGATTTATTTATTTGTTACATTTGTATCCCACATTTCCCCACCTATTTGTAGGCGTAATGTGGCTTACATAGTACCGGAGAGGTGTTTGCAGATTCCGGTACAAACAAATACAAAGTGATGTTGTGGTAAGATAAAGTTCATGTGGTACAGCCACATTAGGGAATCGTACAGAAGAGTTGTGTTATGTCCATTATGTACTTTAGTTTTCTTGTGTTGCAGAGATCAGGCATTTATGTTGGATTGGTAGGGTGTGCCTTTTTAAACAGGTTAGTTTTTAGTTTTTTCCAGAAGTTTAGGTGGTCGTACGTAGTTTTCAAGGCTTTTGGTAATGCGTTCCACAGTTGTGTGCTTACGTAGGAGAAGCTGGATGCATAAGTTGATTTGTATTTGAGTCCTTTGCAGCTTGGGTAATGCAGATTTAGGTACGTCTGTGTTGATTTGGATGTGTTTCTAGTTGGTAGGTCAATCAAGTCTGTCATGTATCCCGGAGCTTCACCGTAGATAATTTTGTGAACCAGAGTACAGATTTTGAAAGCAATGCGTTCTTTGATTGGGAGCCAGTGTAGTTTTTTGCGGAGGGGTTTTGCGCTTTCAAATCACGTTTTTCCGAAGATAAGCCTAGCTGTCGTGTTTTGAGCGGTCTGAAGTTTCTTTAATGTTTGTTCTTTGCATCCCGCATAAATTCCATTGCCGTAGTCTACATGGCTTAGTACCATTGATTGTATCAGGTTGCAAAATTTAGCATATATAGCAACAATTCTTTTTGAACATTTGTTTTAATTTCTTAACTTCCAAACTTTAAAAGGTCTGTGCATTGAGATCAAAAAACATATTGGCATTGTTCTCATTTCCATCTATCCACTTATTTTTGTGGCCCAGCTGAGTCAGGCAACAGTCAAAACATTTTCTGCTGCAGTTTGTCAAGTCAACAGGAATCATGGGTAGATGGGAGCAGAGCTGAATATCTTAAGAAATGCATCAGCTTTCCTTTGCATCTGACTCTAACGGGAGAAGCTGCAATGATTGGACAGGAAGGAATCAGACTGTTGTGTTGTACACAGATTCCTTATCCTCTTCCCATAACAGACTACATCCTCACTCTTGCTGGCCACTTCATTGGTGACCTTGCTGCACAAGATCATCTCTGTGTATAAATATGTCTCTGATGTATCAGGTATGCTCCTGTATCAGTCCTGAAGTTCACTGGACTCTCCAGCACAGTGACTTCATGGTACCCTGCAGCAAGCAACCCTAGAACTCCCTATCCTCAGTGCTGCATCTACCTGTGTAGCCTGGGCAGCACCCGCATAGTTCTCTTGAGACTAGAGTAGCAGACTTGGTGGAGCTGATGGAGACAGAGAGGTACTTAGAAGGACTTTGAGACACAACTAGGGCCTTTCATTGTGTCATATGGGTTACAGTTTGCTTAGATACCTTATCCCCATTTGGGGGGATTTTCACTGACTTGAAGTCTGAGTGTGTATTTATACTCCAGTTCTCAGACCACCATCTTTATTTATTCATTCTATACTTTCTATACCGCTTTAACTGGCAAGCAGGGCAAAGCGGTTCACAATTCTAAAACCAGAAATTAGAAGAAATGGAAAAGAAAGAGCAACAGTATTTGATAGGAAAGAACACATACCATTCATAATAAAAGCAACGAACATTCAGAACACGTACTTCCAGAATAACTGAGTTCCAAGTCAGCCACTCCAGTAATCGGTAGTTTACAGTTGAGTAGCAGTAAACTCCATAGCACAAGGCATCGACTGCTGTCTAGGCAATCCTCAGCAGGGGAGCAAATGAAAGATATCATCAGTCTAGTAAAACATTGCATTATACAGTAGGAAACAACAAGACTAAGCTGAGGCAGTACAACTGCACAAAATGGTGAATACACAACTAAAATGCTGAATGAGTGCAAAACGGTAAATGCATATCTTTTTTTTCTGCAGAGTACGGAAATATAATGGTAACTACTGAATTGCTGTGGACTGACATATCTGGGTCTAGCTTTAGGGCTAAGAAAATATTTAGGGACACAGAAAAGGGGCAGAATTCATGCTCAAGCAGGTCAAATGGAGGGCAGGGCAATTCTATAACTGAGTGCCAAAAGTTAGGCACACCAAAGCTACGCATTCAGGGTTCCTTTTATTAAGGTGCGGTGAAAAGTGGCCTGCAGTACTGTAGGTGCGTGTATTTGGCGCGCACCAGGCCAGTTTTTACCACATCTACAAAAAAATGTGTTTTTTTTAATGGGACGGGAAAAGGGCCTGCAGTAAAAATGAAACCAGTGTGCGCCCAAAACCGGCCTGAACCCTTAATGCCACCCATTGATCTAGCGGTAAAGGCTCACACGCTACATGTGTGGTGACTGGTCAGCACACGCAAAGTTGCTTAGAGTAAATAAATTAATTCATCCACGCGTTATGGGCACGCGCCAAATCTGAAATTACCGCCAGGAGGGTGCGCTGGACTCTCATTTGGGTGCACACTGCACGTGGGTAGAACCTACCCTGGCTTAGTAAAAGGGCCCCTCAGTGCCAATTCTAGGACTGCTTCTGCGCACCAAGATTCAGTTATAGAATACTATACAGTACAATGCAGTTTCTCCTAACCCACAAAATTCCACAAAATGGTTCATTGCATCTTCCAAAATAAGAGACTAGGATTTATAATGAATAAAGAAAGTAAGTGCAAATATAAAGAAGTTTCCCACAATTAAACTGCTATATCCGGACCTCTCATTGTAAGCCACTAACGAGAGTTGATGGTTATAGGAGCTTATTCCATTCCATTCTTGCCTGGTATACAAATGTCTTTGTGAAGAACTTCTTTAGTCGTATTTTTTTTTTTCACAACAGGAAAAAGCAATGTTATACCTGCACATGAATGATGTGTCTTTCCAACTGGAATAATATTTACTAAAGTAAGCATGTATAATGGTGACTGACCATACAATGTTTTGTGAGTCAGGGTACATTTGAAAATGATCCTTGCTCATATCGGCAGCTAGTGTAAGCATTACAGTAGTGATCCTATTGTACTTTTGAGATTCACATAACAATCTGGCTGCTGTGTTTTGTATTATTTGTAATTTTTTAAATAGTAGTAATAATAATACTAGTGTAACTTGACATCAGTGTGCCTACATTTAGGCTTACCCACTTTTGCCAGGTCTGTGGCTGATGTAAATGTATATGCCTAAATGCAGCACTTTAATGCATAACTTACAGTATTCTGTAAGTGGGAGCCTATGCTTCTTTATAGAATAAGCCTAAATTTCCATGCAATATATAGAATATGGTGAGCGCTGCTCCGCATGACTAAATTTAGTCGCAGGCAGTTATGCCGAGTAAAACTTGGTGTAAACCACGATGTCTAAATTATGTGTGGAGCGAGTGTATGCTATAACAACGTGCATAGATTTTAGAAGTGACCAGGCCACGTCCACTTTTCAACTATGTGACTTAGAATTTACGCGTGCCATGTTACAGAATACACTTAGACAGTTCTGTGTATAAATACTAATTCATGCCAATTAGTGCTGTTAATTCATTCTTAACATCCAATTATCAGCACTGATTAGCATGTTAACTAATTAGCTTATGCACATTGTTATGGAATGTGCTTCAATTTCTGCGCAGAAATCTTGGCGTGATATAAAGAATCCTGGGGATAGGGTCCAATTCAAGATCCTGACTTTAACCTTCAGGGCTCTCTGCATCGGTACTCCTAGCTATCTTTTCTTCCTTACGATATTCCACTGAATTCCATGTAACCTTCATTCCCTTAATGAACAGACTGGTTCTACCTCCCCCCCCCCCCCCCCCATGCTAAATGGGAGTTAACGCATAATTGTGCATTTTCCTTTCTTGCACCCCATCTGGAGAACAGTTTGCCTCTATCTCTTCAGTCAGAACTATCATATAAAGCTTTTAGGTCTTCATTGAAAACCCATTACTTTGGCTTGGCGTTCGATGAGCCATTTGGGGTCTAGGTGATTCCTGGTTTGCTTGTCTCTTTCCTGTCTGTGATTATGGAGTTCTTTTCCTTTTCTTAACCTTAAATTATACACTGCCTTGACTTGCCTTGCCAAAAAAATGTGGTATACAAAATGCATAATAACAAATTTAGGCACCCTGTTATAAAAGGACAGTGATTCAAACTGCAGCAATTCCAGGTCAAAGTCTAGTCCTAGAGAAAGGTGCCACCCAAGGCCTGCTCATGGAAATCAGCATGACCCAAGTTCAGAAAAAGCATGTTGTGATGTCTCAGGAAAAAAAGATGTATCATAGATATCTTTAATCTGCTACCAAGTCAGTGTAAAAGGAAGAAGGCTAAAAAGGGCAAAAAAAGAGATGAGATGCAGGTGAAGACAATAGTGTGAGGCAGCCCTCAACTTGAAGCATTTCAGAGTCCTGTGGTTTAAAATTCTATCTTTAAAAAAATCAACATACAGTATTAAAGTTTACTGTAACTTTACAGTGCTTGAACACTGGGGACTTCCTCTCTTCAAAATAACAGGCCTGCTGTTGCTGCGCTGCCACAAGGTATTCCAATGCCCAAAAGCTTGCTGACAAGTCACCCATGAGGATAGTTGAAGATTGAGGTTTAGCCGTCACCTCTCTGCTGGTTGACAGAATTGACCCTTGGTTCAGGCATTACCTTATTGCTGAAAAATATGGGAAGTGAAAGGAAAATTGTCACTGTGCATTCATCGTTTTAGCTATATAATCATAAGTTACCTGAGCAGATAGCAGATCCATACGTGGAACCCTCATTGGAGAAGTACAAGTGATTTCCTAAGAAGGAACCTGGCAAGTTTCAGGTAATTCAGATTTTGTCTCACTCAGCAGGCACCTCAGTTAATAATTAGCTTGCCGTTGATTAAGTGTCCCACACACTACTTTTATTATTATTTATTGCATTTGTATCCCATTTTCCCACCTATTTGCAGGCTCAATGTGGCTTACAGAGTTTTCTTATGACATTGTCATTCCAGGATATCAGATACAATTAGTAGTGTACAAAGATTGAGTAAGTGAAGAAAGAAGGAAAGTGTTAGGGGTAAGTATAGAAGGTGGACTTTCATAACTGGGGTGGGTTGGTGAGGTAGTTTAGTAAGGCACAAGTCAGAAACTGCAAGTGTAGTAAAAACCTATGGCTGGGAAAACTAAATTAAATGTCCATCCTGGATCTTAACTGTATTATACACTAAGACTGGGCTGCCTAAAGGTCAAAATTATACCAATTCTATAACTGTGAATTTCCCAATGCTAACAATAAAAAAAAAAGTGTGTTATGTGCTCAGAAATAATTCATAAGTATCCCGATGGCATATATCACCCTACAAAATACTGTGGAAGATCACTTGATCAATATCAGTCAGCATTGTATATGTACAGTATTTTGATTTGCATGTTCTTCTTGGAGTATGGAACTTCAGAGGTGAACCTCCAAGTAGGGAGGAGTGGCCTAATGGTTAGTGCAGCTGCCTTTGATCCTGGCAACCTGGGTTTGATTCCCACTGCAGCTCCTTGTAACCTTGCGCAAGTCACTTAACCCTCCATTGCCCCAGGTACAAAAACATAGATTGTGAGCTGTCTAGGGACAGAGAATGTACCTGCATATAATGTGTGCAGCATTGTGTGATGATTATTATTAGTAGTAGTAAATAGGAAGCCAGTCGAGCCACCTTATATTGTCATCAGTCCACTTCACTCCCAATAACTATTTAAAGATTTTTGCAATGAATATACTATTTATATTTGTATTTTCTTAACTAATGTTAAGAAAAATATACCATCAGACAGACTAAAAGATCATTCTACAAATCCAAAATTGGACCAGATTACAAAGATTTACACAAGTTATTCCAATCTGTACATAATCTTTTAGATGTTACGCCGGTCACCTCAACTAATTCAGATACCCATCAGCAAATGATCTAGCCACTTACTTCAATCAAAAAATCATCAAGCTAAGATCCACCTTATCAACTAATTCCTCTAATTATGAAACATTTATTGATTACTTGGACCCAACCACCGATGAATATCCAGTAGACCGAATATGGACAAATTTCAACTCTCTAACTGAGGATACAGTCACCCAAACGATCAATAGATTCACCAAATTCCATTGCAAATTAGACGCATGCCCTAGTCATTTAATAAATCTGCTCCTCAATGTTTCCTAACTGATCTCACCTCCTATTTAAACCATATGCTCCAACATGGATCCTTTCCTATGGATAAAGTAATATATTACTTACACCAATTCCCAAAGACCAGAAGAAAAAATTAAATGATATAACCAACTATCACCCAGTTGCATCCATCCCTCTTGTAGTCCAGTTAATGGAAAGCCTAGTAACTAAACAACTTACTGACTACTTGAGTAAATTCTCAGTATTACATGCATCCCAATCTGGATTCCGTTCAAATCACAGCACTGAAACAGTTCTTATAACACTCCTGACTAAATTCAAACAAAATTGCAACTGGCAACAGTGTTCTCCTCCAGTTCGACATGTCCAGCGCTTTTGACATGGTTAACCATGGGTTCTATCAAACATCCTAGAATACTTTGGATTGGGTGGAAATGTATTGAACTGGTTTTATAACTTCCTAACTGTAAGATCTTATCAAGTGATATCTAAGTCGATCATATCATCACCATGGAGACCTGGATGTGGAGTGCCTCAGGGATTGCCACTTTCACCGATCCTCTTTAACTTAATGATGTTTCCATTGGCCAGATAACTATCCAACCAAGGCCTAAACCCGTACATTTACGCCAACAATGTTACGATATACATTCCATTTAAGAACAACATCAGAAATTACAGATAAAAGTAATACCAGCTTCCAAATTATGAACTCATGGTCGAATGCATTCCTGCTCAAGCTTAACGCAGAAAAGACACAATGTCTTTTCCTATCATCGCAGTTTAACAAAACTAATTACGGCAATATAAATACACCAAGCTACATCCTCCCTGTTGTGGATACCCTGAAACTCCTGGGTGTTACTATTGACCGAAATCTTACCCTAGATTGCCATGCGAAGAATGTTACAAAGAAAATGTTTCTTGCAATGTGGAAGTTGAAAAGAGTGAAACCTTTTTTCCCAAGAGAAGTATTCCGCAAGTTGGTGCAATCACTAGTACTGAGCCATTTGGATTACTGTAATTCCATTTACGCAAGATGCAAGCAAAAACAATTAAGAAACTCCAAACTGCCCAAAACACCGCAGCCAGACTCATATTCGGAAAGGCAAATATGAGAGCACCAAACCCCTCAGAGAAAAATTACATTGGACCACTAAAGATCGAATTGTATTCAAAATCTGTACCTTAACTCATAAAATCATCCATGGAGAGGCCCCATCATACATGTCAGACCTAATTGACCTACCAGCACAAAATCAAAAGTTCATCACGTACCTTCCTAAACCTGAAATTCAAGTGTATTCTATAACAATGCGCATAACTTGGCGGGGGGGGGTCTTTTACTTAGGCGCGCTGGCATTTCTAGCGCGTGTTAAAAATAGGCGTACGCTAAATGTTAGACGCCCATAGGAATGTATTGTCATCTTTAGCATTTAGCGAGCACCTATTTTTAACATTCACTAAACAACACACACCTTAGTAAAAGACCCCCTTAATTGGCTTAACAAACTAATCAGTGTTGATAACAGGTCTTAACGAGCAATAATGAGCACTAATTGGCAATAGTTAGAATTTACATGCACAACTCACTAAGCGGTCCTTTTACAAAGGTGCGCCTAAAGTGACCTGCAGTAATGCAGGTGCGTGTGTTGGATGCTCGCTGGACCATTCCTCTACCACATCTGCAAAAAAGGGGTGTTTTGGGGGGGGCAGGAAATGGACATGCAGCAAAATTAAAACCAGCACATCTATTTACAGCCTGAGCCCTTAATGCCACCCATTGACTTAGCGGTAAGGGCTCACGCATTACCTATGCGGTAACCAGCCGCACCAACTGCCAATTACCACCGGGAATGCCCCTGTGTTAGAAAATATTTTTTTTCATAACAGGAAAAAGCAATGTTATACCTGCACATGAATGATGTTCTTCTTCCAACTGAA
>NC_044037.1:259259939-259272439 GCF_901765095.1 Microcaecilia unicolor
GACTCGGTCAATGGCACTCATTCTACATCTATGCGATGATGTGCAGCTACTCTACCATTGAACCGACTTATCTAAGCCTTGAATAACTGATTACCTGTCTAACATCAATTCAAAATGGGCTAAACACACAACAAACTTTGCCTGAACCCAAGTAAGCAAGCTTCTCTGGGTCCCTAACACATGTGGATACATACCTGACATCAAAATCCCTTTTGGGAAGTATGAACTCCCCCTCAAATCACATCAGGAACACTTACTCTGATTCCCCAAATCCAAGCAAACCTTCAAGAGCTGCTACTATTTGCAACAGATATGCTGCCTCTCTCCTTACATCGAGAAGGTAAATCTTATCCCAGTTGTGCATGCCATGGTAACATCAAGACTGGACTACTGCAATGCACTATACATTGGTCTGACTAGAAAGGGCCTGCAACAGCTCCAGCTGATTCAGAATGCAGCAGCAAGACTCATAGAAGGTTACAAGCGACGTTACCACATCACACCATTTTTGCAAAAACTTCATTGGCTACCAGTACAATTCAGGGCTAAACTCTGTGTCTGATCTTCAAGGCCCTGAAAGGAAATGGCCCTGAGTATCTGAAGAATAGGATGATTGTCCACACAACTCCCAAGGACTTTCACTAACTACACCCTCTCTAAAAGACATTATACGATGTGATACCCGCAAGCGAGCCTTCTCCGGAGTAGCCCCCCACTCTGGAATACATTGCCTGAAAGGCTGCGCTTAACACAAGACTATCTCTACTTCAGGAAGCAGGTGAAAACTTGGCTCTTCAACCAGGCCTTTAATGGAAGAAGTACCTAACTTGTTAGTCTCACTCACATACTCAAGTAGTAACTCGGACTGCACATACTGCAGAGGGACATGTTTTATCCACTCCTATTCTAGCTGAGATAATATTTAACCATCTCTCTGACCTCATGTGCAACTTTCTTCAAATCAGCTTACTTTCTAACTCTTCCTACTTTCTTACCCATCTAGATGTTACAACTTTGCCTTACCCTTCACTATCAATTATAATGTTCTATTGCATATTGTGACATTGCAAGTAGTATACCATGCCATACTTTCTATTGTTAATTGAATATTTTTACTACTGTAACTGCCTATTGCCATGTTTGATCTATTCTTACTGTACTTCCTTGAGTGAATTCCTTCAAAAAGGCGGTAAATCCTAATAAATAAATATTGTTAGTAATAGTAATTTATCTTTAAAATCAAGCATGGTACTGAAAGATTGGAGGGTGGTCAATGTAATGCCGAGTTTTAAAAAATGTTCCAGAGGTGATCCAGGAAATTATAGGCAGGTAAACCTGACATCAGTGCTGGGCAAAATGGTGCAGATCATTATAAAGAACAAAATTACAGAGCATATTCAAAAGCATGGATTATGAGACAGATTTAGTGAAGAGACATCTTTCCTCACCAATCTACTATATTTCTTTGAAGGGGTGAACAACGTGGATAAAGGTGAGACGGTTGATATTGTGTATCTGGATTTTCAAAAGGCATTTGACAAAATATCTCATGAAAGACTCCAGAGGAAATTGGAGAGTCATGGGATAGGAGGTAGTGTTCTATTGTGGATTGAAAACTGCTTAAAAGATAGAAAACAGCAAGTAGGGTTAAATGGTCAGTATTGTCAATGGAGAAGGGTAGATATTGGGATCTGTGCTGTGATTTCTGCTTTTCAACATATTTATAAATGCTCTAGATATGGGAGTAACTAGTGAGGTAATTAAATTTGTTGATGACACAAAGTTATTCAACGTTATTAAATTGCAAGAGGATTGTGAAAAATTACAAGATGACCTTACGAGACTGGGAGACTGGACATCCAAGTGGTAGATGACATTTAATGTTGACAAGTGCAAAGTGATGCATGTGGGAAAGAGGAACCCGAACTATAGCTACGTGATGCAAGGTTCCACATTAGGAGTCACCAACCAGGAAAGGGATCTAGGTGTCATAGTTGATGATACGTTGAAACCTGTTGCTCAGTGTGCTGTGGCAGTTAAGAAAGCAAATAGAATGTTAGGTATTATTTGGAAACAAGTGGAAAACAAAACTGAGGTCGTTATAATGCTTTGTGTCGCTCCATGGTGTGACCACATCTCGAATACTGTGAGCAGTTCTGGTCACATCTCAAAAAAGATGTAGTGGAATTAGAAAAGGTACAGAAAAGGATGACGAAAATGAAAAAGGGGATGGGACGACTTCCCTATGAGGAAAGACTAAAGTGGCTAGGGTTCTTCAGCTTGGAGAAAAGACGGCTGAAGGGAGATATGATAGAGGTCTATAAAATAATGAGTGGAGTGGAGTGGAACAGGTAGACGTGAATCGCTTGTTTACTCTTTCCAAAAATACTAGGACTAGGGGCATGCAATGAAGCTACAAAGTAGTACATTTAAAACAACTCGAAGAAAATATTTCTTCACTCAACGTGTAATTAAACTCTGGATATGTTGCCATAGAATTTGTAAAAGCAGTTAACTTAGTTGGGTTTATAAAAGGTTTGGATAACTTCCTAAAGGAAAAGTCCGTAAGCCATTATTAAGATGGACTTGTGGAAAATCTACTTCTTATTTCTTGGATAAGCAGCATAAAATATATTGCACTGTTTTGGGATCTTGCCAGGTACTTTTAACCTGGATTAGCCACTGTTGGAAACAGGATGCTGGGCTTGGTGGACCTTCTGTCTGGCCCAGAATGGTAGCGCTTCTGTTCTTATATGATTGAGGTCTTTAAAATCCTGAGTGGTGTAGAATGGGTAGAAGTGAATCAATTTTTCAGTCTTTCGAAAAGTATAAAGACTAGGGGACACTCAACGAAATTATGTGAAAATACTTTTAAAACAAATAGGAGGAAATATTTTTTCACTCATAGAATAGTTAAGGTCTGGAACTTGTTGCCGGATGATAAGGTAACAGCGGTTAGTGTATCTGGGTTTATAAAAGGTTTGGACAAGTTCCTGGAGGAAAAGTCCGTAGTTTGTTATGGAGATGGACATGGAGGAAGCCACTGCTTGCCTTGGGTTTGGAAGCAAGGAATGTTGCTGCTAATTGGGTTGGGTTTCTGCCAGGTATTTGTGACTTGGATTGGCCACTGTTAGAAGCAGGATACTGGGCTAGATGGAGCATTGGTCTGACCCACTACGTTATTCTTATGTTCTTAGGTACTGACTTCTTAACTACTTGAAACAGTTCCCTCGCATTAAAATGAAACTGAACAAAACTTAAATGCACTTTCATACTGAATAGATCCCTAGATGCCTTAAAGGAAATAGGGCAATAATTTTTTGGGGGGAAGATCTGCAAGCGTAATGCAGTTAAACCCTTCAGAAAAATAGTGCCCTTCTCTGGGAAAAAGTGACTAAAGTCTCCAGAAACAAACTTAACATAGTAACATAGTAGATGACGGCAGAAAAAGAGCTGCACGGTCCATCCAGTCTGCCCAAGAAGATGAATTCATATGTGCTACTTTTTTATTTGTACTGTCCTCTTCAGGGCACAGACCATATAAGTCTGGCCAGCCCTATCCCCGCCTCCCAACCACCAACCCCGCCTCCCACCACCAGCTCTGGCACAGACTGTATAAGACTGCCCAGCCCTATCCTCGCCTCCCAACTACCAGTCCTGCCTCCCACCACCAGCTCTGGCACAGACCGTATAAGTCTGCCCAGCACTATCCCTGCCTCCCACCACTGAGGTTTTAATGAATTCTGTTAGGGCAAACAATTTATAATACAGCAGTCCAAATCCTGTTCTCTTATGTGAAAATAAATAAATAAATAAGTTACAGAAGTTCAAGCATGTAATTTTTTCATACTGCTTATGGACCCATGACATGAAAAATCAGCCATTCTCAATATTTAGGATTGGAGACTTTAGTCACATTTTCACAGGTGACTATTATTTTCTTTCCATTCTCAGGGTTCTGTGGGAGTATCCTTCATATAATATGAATTGTGGTGTTGGAGAAACCTGAAAAGTACCCAAGATTTTTCAGGTAGTATAGGCTTATGCCACTAATTAATGTTAATAGCAAGATTGTTGGTGGTCTTATTTGTGGTTGGAAAGCATTATATTTTTGTAATGTGTTATAGAAACTGGCTGCAGAGTTAATGGTTGTTTCAACTTCTGCTGCAAAGTCACTTTAGAATTTCTGAAAAATATTTAGAAGGCTTAGACTCGCATTTGATTTGCTTTTTACCTAGTCAACTGACTGTATAAATGCTGATTACAATGCATATAGATTTATTGTATTTCTTTGCTGCCACTGGTCCATTGAAGAATCAGTTTTCACATTGATTCAATTCATTCTTCTGTAATGTTTATTGAAGAAGAATTTGTAATCTTACTCTCTGCACACAAAATCAGTTGAAAAGGAATGCTGCTTTAAATAATTTTTATAAATCTGTAATCCATTCAGGGATTTTTGAGCCACATGTTCCCTATAACCATGATTCATTAACTCACATCTTTCCTTTTATTGTCCTGATTCCTTTAGAATTGTCTTCAAAATGCCACATAATTTTTCATTAATTATGCCACATATTGATTAGTGGCATTTTTTTTATAATGGGTACATAATGTGCAATTGTTTCATATTAAAAAGTGTTCAAAACAAGAACAATAAGACTGCAGCTTGCCAATTATGAAGCTCCCTTTCCAACACATAAAAGCTTACTAGGAATTTTTTAGTTTTTTATGGAAAGTGTTATGCAGAAATGAGTTTAACATAGTCTATTGATGAACTACCGTTAGTGGATAATTTTATAGTCTTCATCTGCCATTATTTTCTCTGTTTTTGTGCTGTGTTGTAAAATAGACCATGAGTAAATAGATGTTCTGAATCTTTCTACCTGGGGAGGGATGCTGGTGAGTGGAGTTGGGAATGGCCACATAAACAGGGAGCTCTTCTAAAACCTAATACTAGAATTCTGCAGTATCCTTCCAGATAAATTAGAAAACGGACTCATCTTCAGAGGCTTCTAAAATGTCTTCTCGTAAATCTTGGAAACTAGATTTGGGGACTGCTTTGACCCAAGGGACATAAGTACATAAGTATTGCCATACTGGGACAGACAAAAGGTCCATCAACCCACCATCCTGTTTCTAACAGTGGCCAATCCAGGTCACAAATACCTGGCAAGATCCCGAAAAAGTTCAGTATATTTTATGCTGCTTATCCCAGAAATAGCAGTGGATTTTCCCCAAGTCAATTTAATAATGGTCTATGGACTTTTCCTTTAGAAAGCTGTCCAGACCTAACCCCACTAAGCTACCCCTTTACCACATTCTCTGGCAATGAATTCCAGAGTTTAATTACACGTTGAGTAAAAAAGATTTTCTCCGATTCTTATTAAATTTACTGCTTTGTAACTTCATCACATGCCCCCTAGGCCTAGTATTTTTGGAATGAGTACATAAGTAATGCCACACTGGGAAAAGACCAAGGGTCCATTGAGCCCAGCATCCTGTCCACGACAGCGGCCAATCCAGGCCAAGGGCACCTGGCAAGCTTCCCAAACGTACAAACATTCTATACACGTTATTCCTGGAATTGTGGATTTTTCCCAAGTCCATTTAGTAGCAGTTTATGGACTTGTCCTTTAGGAAACCGTCTAACCCCTTTTTAAACTCTGCCAAGCTAACCGCCTTCACCACGTTCTCCGGAAACGAATTACAGAGTTAATTACGCGTTGTGTGAAGCAACATTTCTTCGATTTGTTTTAAATTTACTACACTGTAGTTTCATCATATGCCCCCTAGTCCTAGTATTTTTGGAAAGCGTGAACAGACGCTTCACATCCACCTGTTCCACTCCACTCATTATTTTATATACCTCTATCATGTCTCCCCTCAGCCGTCTCTTCTCCAAGCTGAAAAGCCCTAGCCTCCTTAGTCTTTCTTCATAGGGAAGTTGTCCCATCCCCGCTATCATTTTAGTCGCCCTTTGCTGCACCTTTTCCAGTTCCACTATATCTTTCTTGAGATGCGGCGACCAGAATTGAACACAATACTCAAGGTGCAGTCGCACCATGGAGCGATATAATGGCATTATAACATCCTCACACCTGTTTTCCATACCTTTCCTAATAATACCCAACATTCTATTTGCTTTCTGAGCTGCAGCAGCACACTGAGCAGAAGGTTTCAGCGTATTATCGACGACGACACCCAGATCCCTTTCTTGGTCCATAACTCCTAACTTGGAACCTTGCATGACGTAGCTATAATTTGGGTTCTTTTTTCCCACATGCATCACCTTGCACTTGCTCACATTAAACATCATCTGCCATCTAGCCGCCCAGTCTCCCAGTCTCGTAAGGTCCTTCTGTAATTTTTCACAATCCTGTCGCGAGTTAACGACTTTCAATAACGTTGTGTAATCAGCAAATTTAATTACCTCGCTTGTTACTCCCATCTCTAAATCATTTATAAATAAATTAAAAAGCAGCGGTCCTAGCACAGACCCCTGAGGAACCCCACTAACTACCCTTCTCCATTGTGAATACTGCCCATTTAACCCCACTCTCTCTGTTTCCTATCCTTCAACCAGTTTTTAATCCACAATAGGACTTTTCCTCCTATCCCATGACCCTCCAATTTCCTCTGTAGGTACCAATTTCATGAGGTACCTTGTCAAACGCCTTTTGAAAATCCAGATACACAATATCAGCCAGTAAACAAACGATTCACAACAAGACTGATAAGTGATTTACCTTCACCACAGAAAGCAATGTCAGGGGAAGATGGTGACATTACTCCTCAGACGCTGATGGTTGAGCTTCTCCAGGTTAAAGATTTAGTCTGGGACAACGGAGAGGCTCTCACAGAAATACAAGATAAGATGGAAAAGCTTAACACAATTGGTGGCCTAGACTGGAGCATATTTGGATCAAACAGAAAGAAGAGTCATGGCTGTGAAAATATCAGTGAGCATCAGTGAGAAGTGCTTCAAGGCCTTGTCAGCGATGGACACAACCTAGAGGAGAGCAATCATGGCTGGAGGAATAATCTCAGAATCCTAAGGTGGTAGAGGATATGTTTACATTTTTTGAAGATCTTCTTCCCCAAATTTTAATTTCCCAATTTGAACATTCAATTATTGCTAGAATATTCTAGTGATTTGCAAACAAACAAAAATAATTCTGAATGCAATTAGTCTTCCCTCTGTAGATAGGAGGGATCTGTTGATCTGCCTGATAGTCTCTACGTTGACAATGAACAGACTTGTGGGAGGGCTCTTGAAGCATAATGGGTGGAATCGAGATTTGTGTTATTTCTCTTTTACCGGTGTTATATATAAAAAAGGGGGGCACTGGATTCAGTGCTTTCTTGCTCTTCTTTCAACCCTACAGTTTTTATACTTGCAGCTGTATTCAGTTGGAATGATTGCTATTTTTCACTATTATATGGAGTTAAGAAAATCCTGACACTAGCCCTGCCCCATGCCCTCTTTTAGTCCCTTGCCACATTCACTGTGGTAGCCTTCTCCACCCCACTACTACAATCAGTTGTTCACACTATTGTTTGCCATCTCAGAAAAAAAACTTCCATGTGTACAGATGTTCTATGATTGTTTCACGAACTTTACATAAGTGAAACAGAGCTCCAGTAGCCAAACCCTGTAAAAAAACACATTCCACACATATATAGAAAACCTGGCATAATAGTACTAAACTCAGTGATATTGCAGGCCTTGGGAACTCTGTATAGATCATAAGCACTCTTTACTGTCTTTGCTTCTAGATTAAACACTGCCGTTTACATGGCAAATACTCATATCCTGCTACTAAGGCAACCACAAAAGTTTTGAGAAACATTCCATGCCATCTCCTAAGAACTTCCCTATAATCCATGTTTCCATTCCTGCATCACCAACTGGAAATGAAGGGATACCACTATGCCAATCCTGTCAATGTCTGTACAGCCTAGATTGCAGGTCCTGAAGCCGCATGGAAGTTATAATGCCACCAACAGGTGTAGTAGCAGGTGGTACATACATCTAATGAGGGAATGCCAAGATGATCACGGGTAGCTCTAAAGATGTGCTGCTTGGTCCTGAGCACAGGAAGTTGCGTCAAAGAAGGCAGGACCAAGCAGAGAGAAGCACTAGGGCAGATGGAAGCAGAGCATCTTTAGTGCTGCACACGACTCATTGGTTTTCCAGGACCTGAGTCACCTGACCCAGAGAAAGGGAGGCCACTGGAGCCAGAGTAGGGGTGACGGAATGGAGGGCTGCCAGACCAGCAGGAGGGAAGGGAGAGAGAGCACTGCTGGACAGGTAGCTTGGAGCATCAAAAAACCCTAGCTTTTTGGGTGCCAATTTTTAAGGGTCTGCTAGCAGCCAGCCTGGCCTTTCCAAAACCAGCCAAGCTAGCTTAAAAACAGCCAGTTGGAAACCCTGTTCGAAGTGATATAATCAAACGTATAATATGGATCACAGTTTTAGTACTGCAGTTAGTAGATAACTAGATTAGAAGGCTTAGATCCTGTAAGTTTTGTTTGAAACCTACTTCCACACTTTGTTCAGTCAGCTGCCATGGGGTCTAAGTGGAAGATAGTTTCACTTAGGGGCTCATTTTCAAAGCACTTATACATACAAAGTATCATAGTAACTTATGGTACTGTGTGTGTGTTTAATTGCTTTGAAAATGAGCCCCTTTATGTCAGCATGAGGATGTTGTCTGTTTTCAAGAAACTCACTTAAATCATAGAGAGTCTTTGAAATTAAATGGGAGTGAACTGTTTTTATTTATTTGTATTCATTTACTGCCTTTTAGAAGAAATTTGAAAAGGGGGTATACAGCAAATATAATCTAGACATTGGAAATAAATAATTACAGCATTAAAAAAAATCATAGTACAAATTGAGGGACATTTTCAAAAGGATGTCCAAATCAGAACGTCCCAGACAGACATCCATCTCACATATATAGTAACATAGTAGATGACGGCAGAAAAAGACCTGCATGGTTCATCGTCTGCCCAAGAAATGTGCCACTTTTTTGTGTATACCTTACCTTGATTTGTACCTGTCTTTTTCAGGGCACAGACCATACAAGTCTGCCCAGCACTATCCCCGCCTCCCACCATTGGCTCTGGCACAGACCGTATAAGTCTGCCCGGCACTATCCCCGCCTCCCAACCACCAGCCCCGCCTCCCAATCTCGGCTAAGCTATACGGCATTTGTTAGCAACAAAAATTTCGGGTTTGTGGGGTTCCTATTCTTGTCTTGTGCCGAGTAAAGTTTCTGTTACTGACAGTATTGTTATATGTTATTTTTAATATAGAGATTTGAACTAAAAAATATACAAAAGAGGTATGGTTTAAGTCAATCTGATTTTCTTTCAAAAAACATACTTACGAACCCATGCATTAAATGTTTAGTTTATACAGCAAAATATGTATTTGAATAGTTAAAAGATTAACCACACAATAAGGCCCCCTTTTACGAAGCCGCGCTAGCAGCTGTCGGTGTGGTAATGCCAACACAGGCCATTCACTCTGAATTTCTGTGTCGGCATTGCAGCATAGCTTTGTTAAAAGGTGCCTAAGCATGTTACCGCATTTCATTACCCAGAGGGATGGATGAGTTTTATGTGACTAGTAAATAAAGCACAATTTTAATATAATGTTCATTATTTATTAAAACCCACAAAATCACCATTCATTCTTCATTCATACATACATAACTTATACATTTTTAAACCTATTCAAATACCCTAATACAAAATATATTTTCTCAAAACTTGCCAATCAAGTCCAACAGTGGTTAACCTAACCAACTAACAGTGCACTCAATGCGATTATACACAAATATATTGCTAAAAGGTTCTTCTAGGTTCTTCCAAGGACCCAATCATTTTGAAGTTATCCAAAAACTGGTATCATTCCGATGTAAGCAAATTTTTCATTATGCAACAAAATCCACTGTTACTTCACTTAATAGGCAGAATTGTCCTTAAAATATCTTTACTCCGAGACCATATACCTCCTGGAAAATTCATGTAATTTTCACCATCTTAATTCAGTCAGCTACTAGCACATAACTGCTTGCACTGTTCCTTGTAACTGAAGACATAAAGACATCACTGGTTTGAATTTGGCAATGCAATCTCTTTTCACCAGGACCCAACACGCACATGTTTCGCTCCTCCGAGCGTCTTCAGGGGTCACAATCTAAATGAACAACAGCATATAATTCACTCTCTATTACACATTCTCCATATTTCTAAACAAATAAGACCATGCTTACCGGCTATCGCAGACTGTTGGGCACTCGAGACCAGTCATTTTACTAGGTCGTCACTTCGGACGCCCACACATGCGCCTAAACCTGTGTCAGGACTCAGTATTTATCCATTACCAATTAGAGGCTCAGCCATTCTATTTCCTTGTTAAGACCACGGGGAGTGACCGTATCCCACCTGAAAATCAAACGCTGCTCCTTACGTAGCAGCATTAAAGGAATATTACCCCCGTTCTTAGGTCTAACTTGGCTAAGTACTACAAACCGCAACTCTTGAACACTATGACCCTTTAATAGCCAATGAGTAACAATAGGAGCCTCCTTGCGACCTGTACGTAAACTGCTCAAATGTTGAGCAATTCTTTAATTTTTTGAGTTGTTTGTCCAATATACCAAAGCTGGCATGGACACAATTACCATAGATACAATTTTTTGTGTCACAATCAGAGACTTCTCTCAGTGTATATTTCTTGCCACTAGAATGAGAGATTTCCACAAATTGAACTTAGGCTTAGTTAGGGGGGTGCAAGTTGAGCGATTGCTCCCCCAAATGGATTTTGAATGAAATAGCGCCTATGTAGATTGGGCTTGCAGCCTCATACTGATGCCTATTTTACAGAAAGTCTGCTCTCCCTGATTTCAAAGTCTGGCTATGCTTCTGGATAAGATATAGGAAAAGGGTCCCCCAAGAAAGTTGTGCAGTACTGGGTTAATTATCTGAATTATATGGGTAGGGCTTGATGTTTTGTTCTAAATGGAAGTATTTTAAAAAGAAATGGGGTGTATTTAGATGTATCAGTTTCTTTTTGAAGTTTGGATTTCATATCTGATAGGCTACATAGGTCTGTGCAAGAGAAAATTTCCTTATATTTTATTCTTATCATTGGTTTATTATATAAACTGCCTGTAACCCCTACTGGAAAAGTAATAGTAATAAATGTCTATCTTAATTTAAATTACACCAATGATGAATCAACATCACATATAACTACGTAAAGTTTGTTTTGTCTCATTTTCTGATTTTCACTTCAAATAAAAAGTATTGCATGTTGTCTTTATCCTTAATTTTCATTTTATTTTAATTAAATACATAAGGCCATGAACTAATACATGTATAGAAATCTTATTAACACACAACTATTTTCTTTTTATGTATCTATCATTGAACTTATTTGACAGTAAAAGTTTGTTATTCACCGTTGTGCTACTTTCATGAGCAAAGTGATGTTTGCCACAAATAATTTGTATTGAACTTACTGAAAGCAGATATAGGGCTAAACTGTTTCATTATTTAAGTACCTGTGTTTTTCAGTGTTTCCTTGATAGAATACAGTGCTAGCTCTTTTTGTGACAGGTTCCTGCCAGAGCACAAACGTGTCCATTTGCAGAAGGTATCTCAAGCAGGGAGTGGAGGAGGAGGAGATGCTTATCTATCTGAGGGCCTGCATTCCCAAGAGAAGATTGGTGCTACTGGGGATTTAGTGAAAAACAGTGATTCAGATCCTCAGTCTGCACTTTGTACCACACAGCAAGGAAGACCACCTAAGCCATTAACAACTCCAGAAGAACAAATTAAGTCCAAACCATCAGAGGGAACAAATCCTTGTCAAGAGAAAGATAAGCAACTTGTGACTTACAGCCTTGATAATAGCCTGGCTAAAATGGATGATCAGCAAAGACCTTTACACATTGTCTGGCCTCACAGGTGGTAAGTGTCGCTCCGATTAGATATATATTTATTGTCCTTAAATTAAAAATCATGCTGTGAGCTGCCTTGAGTATCCTTTGGAATGGCAGGCTAAAATCCCAAATTATTATTATTATTTGTCTTGCCTGTAAATGTAAAAAGCTGTTTCTGTGATTTTAAAGGAATGTTGATACAATGTGTGGAACACCTCTTCTAATAACTCTGGAGTAAGCACTTTAGTACTATTTAATATTATTAGCCTCTTTTGTAGAGAAAAATTTGTCTTGTAAAATCATCATGCCTGCCTGCCCTCCCCTCCCCTGCTCCTTATAAATGTCTTTCACCACCCCTCTCCCCCACCAGTTTATCAAATTTTATTTAAACGCCCCCCCCCCCCACACACACCCACACCCGCCCACACACACAACTAACAGAGCACACCACTGTCACTGGCTCACACTTCTCATGAGCTCTTGACATTACTGATACTTAGAGGCACTGGTAAAGGTTTGCAGACGGAGGATAATTCT